>NW_027417790.1:0-150889 GCF_009905375.1 Apium graveolens | reverse complement strand
AGAACACTAGCATATAGAGCATATTAACAAGAGATGAAGTGATAGCATCAAAATTGCTAATCTTCCCAGAGAAAACCTTAATAAAGGCATCTCCAAGAAAACTCCATTCTTTCCTAAGGCCTTTCCTTCTAATACTACCTAAACTAGCAGAATCAAAAGCATAGCCTATGGAATCTAGCATAGCAGAGACATCTTTATCAGTGTGTTGTGTCATGGCATTATTCTCAGGCAACTTAAAGCAAGATTGTAAATCATCACAATTAATGCAATAGTCCTTACCTTTGAGAGAGAAGGCAATAGTCATATCTGTGGAGTTGAACTCTGCAGTTGTCCAAATCTCCTCAATCACCTCACAGTAGATGGTTGGGGCTTCCAGCATTGCATAGCTTGGTTTGCAGTTTTTGATGAAGTCCATCATCTTGTGATAATCAGAATGGGCTTCATTCTTTTCAACCAAGGCTATGAAATTATTCTTTTCATAAACAAATCCTGTTTGAGACATAATTTTGACTACTGGTGCCATTGTTGTGAGTAGAGGTTGCAGAGCAAAACTTGAAAATTTAGCGAGAAAGAGAATAAGAATTGCAAGAAAGCGTAAAGTGAGAATAAGAGTTCAATTGAGCTTTTATACTTTATTGAATTAAAACGTAAATAAAATGATTAAATGATACTTTTAAGTAAGTTACAGCCGTTCAAGAACAAAGAAAACTGTAGAAATTCTAAAAACTACCTTAAATACAATTACATACAACACTGTATATCTGTATCAACGGTTGAGTAAAAGAATCAACGGCTGTGACTCACTTATAGTAACTGACGTGACACTTCAACGGATAAGGGAAATAGTTATCCGTTGATGAACAACGCCATTTTATCCGTTGAAGGATAAAATTACCAGAAATGTATTTGTCTTTCAACGGATAATGAATATCCGTTGATAGAACAATTTTGGCTTTCAACGGATAGAGAATATCCGTTGATAGGATAAGTCTTAATTAAAGCCAACTTTGTTCTTGCAGCAAATTTCATTTCAGGCTTCAAGACAGATTATATAGATGACATAGATTATGAATAATTAAGCATACCTAACTCACTTACTAATCTTGTGAATATTGATTCATCAAGTGGCTTGGTAAATATGTCTGCAATCTGCTTTTCACTTGGAACAAAATGAAGTTCCACTGTACCTTTCATCACATGTTCCCTAATGAAGTGGTACTTGATATCAATGTGCTTGGTTCTTGAGTGCTGCACTGGATTTTCAGTAATGGCAATGGCACTTGTGTTGTCACAGAATATTGGAATTTTGTCAACAGTCAGACCATAGTCAATAGTTGATTCCTCATCCATAGTATCTGTGCACAGCAACTACCAGCAGCAATGTACTCAGCTTCAGCTGTTGATGTGGAAACAGAATTCTGCTTCTTGCTGAACCATGATACAAGCTTGTTCCCTAGAAATTGACAGGTGCCTGTTGTGCTTTTCCTGTCTATTTTGCAACCTGCATAATCTGCATCTGAGTAGCCAATTAGATCAAAACCAGACTCTCTAGGGTACCAAATTCCTAGATTTGGAGTCCCCTTGAGATATCTGAAAATTCTTTTAATAGCCACTAAGTGAGATTCTTTAGGGTCAGCTTGAAATCTAGCACAGAGACATGTAGAAAACATTATATCAGGTCTACTAGCAGTTAAATATAAAAGTGAGCCAACCATGCCTCTATAACTTGTAATATCCACAGACTTTTCAGCCTTGTTTAATTCAAGCTTAGTGGCAGTGGCCATGGGAGTTTTTGCAGGTGAACAATCCATTAAGTCAAACTTCTTTAAAAGATCATAAATATATTTAGTTTGACTAATGAAAATTCCACCACTAACTTGTTTAACTTGTAAACCAAGAAAGTAAGTTAGCTCTCCAATCATGCTCATTTCATATTTACTTTGCATTAATTTAGAAAACTTTTTATAAAGCTTATCATCTGTAGATCCAAATATAATATCATCTACATAAATTTGTACAAGTATCTTAGAGCCATTAACATTTCTAAAGAAGAGAGTTTTGTCAACAGTACCTCTTGTGAAATGATTATCTAGAAGGAACTTTGACAAAGTCTCATACCAGGCTCTAGGTGCTTGCTTTAGTCCATAGAGTGCTTTCAACAGATAATACACATGGTCTGGAAAATTTTGATCTTCAAAACCTGGAGGTTGGCTTACATAAACTTCTTCCTCCAATTCCCCATTTAGAAATGCACTCTTGACATCCATCTGATAGACTTTGAAATTGGCATTAGCTGCATAGGCTAGAAAGATTCTGATGGCTTCAAGTCTGGCAACTGGAGCAAATGTCTCATCAAAATCTATTCCCTCTTGTTGAGAATAGCCTTTAACAACCAATCTGGCTTTATTCCTTATGACAATGCCATTTTCATCCATCTTGTTTCTGAATACCCATTTTGTGTCAATAGAACTCTTGTTCTTTGGCTTGGGTACCAGCTTCCATACTTTGTTCCTCTCAAATTGGTTTAGCTCCTCTTGCATTGCTAAAATCCAATCTGGATCCAATAGAGCTTCTTCCACTCTCTTAGGTTCCTCCTGTGATAGAAAGCTACTATACAGACATTCATCTTGAGTAGCCCTTCTAGTTTGTACTTTTGATGTAGCATCACCAATGATCAGTTCAAAAGGGTGATTCTTGGTCCATTTCCTTTGAGGTGGTAGATTAGCCCTAGATGAGGTTGCCTCAGTATTGTCATGATGTGAGATAGAATGTTGATTTGTTGAAACTCCCCCTGAGTTGCTGATCCTTTGAAAGGAATTGGGAGCTCTATCAACTGATGAAGTGAATTGATTATCCGTTGACAGACTGCGATCAACGGATGCTTCATTATGAACTTCAACGGATGATGCACTTTGTCTTTCAATGGATGCTGCAATGCTTCTTTCAACGGAAGCTGAATTATGACTTTCAACGGATGCAGCATTCTGTGCATTATCCAAAGGCAGATTCTGAATTCTTCTTGAGATGCCTTCTTCATCATTCTCACTTTCACTATCATCACAGTATATCTCAATGTTGTCAAATTTGAGTCCTTCATGATGTCCCTCATCTGTTAGTCCATCAATCTTTTTATCATCAAACACAACATGTACAGATTCCATGACAATGTTGGTTCTTAGATTGTAGACCCTATATGATTTTCCAGCAGAATAACCAACAAATATTCCTTCATCAGCCTTTGCATCAAACTTCCCTTTGTGATCAGATTGATTCCTTAAGATGTAGCATTTGCAACCAAAGACATGTAGAAAGTTTAAAGTTGGTTTTCTTCTCTTGAATAATTGATAGGGAGTCATGCATTTTGCCTGATTGATTAGAGAAATATTCTGAGTGTAACATGCACAGTTGACAGCCTCAGCCCAAAAATAAGTTGGGAGTTTTGACTCTTCAAGCATTGTCCTTGCAGCTTCAATTAGTGATCTGTTCTTCCTTTCCACCACACCATTTTGTTGTGGAGTTCTTGGAGCTGAGAACTCATGCATGATCCCACTTTCTTCACAGAAAAACTTCATGGTTGAATTCTTGAACTCAGTTCCATTGTCACTCCTAATATTCCTTACTTTGAAATCAGGATGATTGTTGACTTGCTTGATATGATTGATGATGATTTCACTAGCTTCATCCTTTGATTTAAGAAAATAAACCCATGAAAACTTTGAGAAATTATCTACAATCACTAGGCAGTATCTTTTCCTTAAAATTGACAATACATTGACTGGTCCAAAAAGATCCATGTGTAGAAGTTGTAGTGGTTCATCAATTACAGATTCAAGCTTCTTACTGAATGATACTTTCTTTTGCTTTCCTTTCTGACAAGCATCACACAGCCCATCCCTTGTGAATTCCACTAGAGGCATTCCTCTAACTAAGTCCTTTTTGACTAGATCATTCATTGTCTTGAAATTCAAATGGGACAGCTTCTTATGCCATAGCCAACTTTCAACTGGACTTGCTTTGTTGAGAAGACAAGTTATGGATTCTGCATCTGTAGAGTTGAAATCAGCTAAGTACACATTCCCTTTTCTAACTTTAGTTAGAACCACTTTATTGTCCTTTTTACTTGTGACAATACAGGCTTCAGAATTGAAGGAAACAGTATTCCCTCTGTCACATAATTGACTGATGCTCAATAAATTGTGTTTGAGACCATCAACCAATGCAACTTCATCAATGATGACATTTTCTTTTGAAATCAAGCCATATCCCATAGTGAATCCTTTGCTGTCATCTCCAAAGGTTATGCTAGGGCCAGCTCTTTCCTTAAACTCTGTGAGCAGGGTGAAATCTCCTGTCATGTGTCTTGAACAACCACTGTCCAAGTACCATAGATTTCTTCTTTGTCCCTGCACACAACAAAATCAATCAAGTTGATTTTGGTACCCAAGTTTTCTTGGGTCCAGCCTTGTTAGTCTTTTTCCTAGACTTCATTCCTCCTGCATCTTTTGACTTAGGTAACTTTGGGTCACCCTTGGTCTCAGATGTGGTTGGTTGAAGTGTAGGGTTAGTCACAGAATCATTTAACACATTTGTTTGAATTTGATAAGGCATAGGTTGTGCAAACATGTTATTCCATATAGGCATATTGTATGGCATTTGAGGCATACTAAATGCAGTAAAATAAGGATTGTTAATATATGGCATGTTTGCAAAATGTGCATGGGGATTCTGGTGAGACATAACATGCATAGCATGCAGAGGTGACATAGAAATTTTAGGCATGGAGGGATTTGAAGGCATGGGAGCATTTTTAATAGATTTGCAATTATCAGATAGGTGATTAACACTTTTACAATGCACACAGCTTTTTCTAGGAGCATACCTATCAGGTGTGTAATTGTTATGTTTATTAATCCCTACCTTCCCATTTCTTTTAGATTTTCTTTTAGTTTCCTTCTTATCCTCAACCAACTTGAGCCTATCTTTTAGCTGATCTAAAGTCATGTGTCCTATATTCACCTTACTGACATCTCTGGATGTGCTAGCTCCTTCTTTGACAAAGTTCTTGAGAGTTAAAACATTTTTTTTATTGAGACTTTTATTTTTAAAGAAACTTGCCTGTTTTAATTGATGAGCCTTCAACGGATGCTCCTTTTCTTCCTTCAACGGATAACTTTCATCATCCGTTGATTCCACATCCGTTGACAATCCATCAATTAATTCTAACTCCTTTTTGTTTTTCTTCCAGGCATTCTCACAGAATGATTCAATTCCCTGAACCTTTGCAATCTGAACACTAACATCCCTAGATGTTTTCCAGGCCTTGATTACCTCTTGCTCACTTTCTAACTGTGTAGAAAGAATTTCTACTTTCTTAACAGCTTCTGCTAGTTCACTCTCAACAGTCAAGCATTTAAGTTTCATCTTTTCAAGCTCAATTACCTGATCCTTTAACACAGCATTCCTATCACTTAAAAACACATTATTCTCCTTGATCCTAGTGTTTTCTTTTGCTAGTGATTTAAGGGAAACACACAAATGATATAATTCATTGGTCATATCATTTATGGCTTCATTGCATTCATGTTTAGAAAGCTGAGAGAGATCAGTAATAATTACTTGGTTGCTTGATGAACTAGTTTCATTTTCATCAGAATTAGCCATCAGGGCTAGGTTGACATATTCCACATCATCATCTTCATTTACCCCATCTGCTGCCCAATCATCTTGAGTGAGAAAAGCTCTTTCCTTTTGTTTGAGCAAATCAAAATACTTCTTTTTTGTAATCAACTTGCTCAAATTTCTTTTTCTCAGAATTTGGCTTCCTACACTCACTTGCAAAGTGTCCACTAATGCCACAGTTGTAACATTTGAACTTTGATTTGTCCACCATGTTTTTGTTTGGCTTAGTGAACTTTGTGTTTTTCCTGAACTTCATTTTTGCAAACCTCCTGGACAGAAAGGCCAAATGTTCTTCAATATCATCAGATTCATCCTGACTGGAATTGTCTTCATCCTCAGCAACTTGCTCTTTACCCTTGCTTGATTCTGATTTGCTTGTACCAATTTTGAGACTTGGCATTGTCTTCTCCTCATTCCTGGCTTCCATCTTCTCACTGTCAGCTACAAGAGCAACTGTTCCTCCTTTTCTCTTTCCCTTTTCCAACAGCTCATCCTGCTCCATTTCAAGTTCATAAGTCTTCAGAATTCCATATAATCTTTCAAGTGTGAAGTTCTTATAATCTTGAGAATTTCTCAAAGAGACAGTCATGGGCTTCCACTCCTTTGGCAGAGACCTAAGAAATTTTAAGTTGGAATCCTTGACTTGGTACACTCTACCATACAGCTTCAATCCATTCAACAGTTTCTGAAACCTGTTGAAGGTATCATTTAGTGATTCACCTTCTTCAAAGTGAAAATATTCATACTGTTGAATAAGAAGCTGTATCTTGTCTTCTCTGACCTGCTCAGTACCTTCACAGATGATTTGTACAGTATCCCAAACTTCCTTTGCAGTTTGGCTATTGATGACATTGTCAAACATATCTTGATCTAAGCCATTAAACAAAATATTCATGGCTCTCTTATCCTAGCAGATTTCTTCCATGTCTTCAATAGTCCATTCTGCTTTTGGCTTGGGAATGGACTGTCCAACAGCAACTGTTGCAGTAGCAGCTGTGGCTACTTTGTGAGGGATGTGAGGACCATTTTCAATACAGTTGATGTAGCTTTCATCTTGAGAAAGAAGATGTAAATGCATCTTCACTTTCCAGTGATGATAATTATCTTTTTCCAGGACTGGGATCTTTACACCAATATCCTTCCTATTCATGATGTTAGCAGGAGGATTCTTCTGTGCACTCATGATGTTAGCAGAATAGATCTTTAAACTCTTTGTATGTTAAGAGCTTGCTCTGATACTAATTGTTATTCCCAGTGGACTAACAATGAGATATACAGAAGGGGGGTTGAATGTAAATCTCAAAACTTTTTCAAGTTTTGAGCAGTTTCCAAGGCTAAGTGTTTGAGTGATCAAATATGTGTGAATTGCTTGAAGCTGATGCAGACAGATATATATTCAAACACAAATGTAATGAACACAAAGAACTTTAAAAAAAAACTTTTCTGGTGGATTTGTTGTTCCACCAGAGATGTGTTATTTCAGAAAATCTGTGATTCAAAGAATTAAATCACAGCTGCTTCCTAGTACAAACTAGATGATTTTCTCTTTTGATATTTCTAAACAGCTCAAGGAAAATTCATATCTAATTACTAGCTGCTACTTGGTTTATATATCACCAAGTTTACAAGTGAAGACAAACTGTAAAATACAATTGAAAAGATTCTTCACATGTTTCTTCTTCATTTCTCTATCCAATGCAATCTAGAGTAATCTGTAAATCTTTGAATACTTCCTTGTTTGCATCAGAATGGAAATGCTGCATTTTCTTGATTCCTCCTAGAGGCTTCCACATTCCAGTATGTCTCTGTCAATCCATGTGCCTCTGTCAGCTTGTGAATTGTCACTATCAACTGCTAATGAACTAAGCATCCGTTGAAGCTTTCATCCGTTGATGCCTTATCCGTTGAGGCTTTATCCATTGAAGCTTTATCCGTTGATGCATTATCAGTTGAAGTCTTTATCCGTTGAAGCACTTATCCGTTGATGGATATTATCCATTGAAGCATTTATCCGTTGATGGATATTATCCGTTGAAGCATTGTTTCTTATCCGTTGAAGGTCTTCAATATCCGTTGACACTTCTTCACTTATACAAAATTACAAGGCATGAAATATTTACAATTAGCCCTCCTATTTGTACATCCATTAGTAGTCAACATGACTGATTATTTCCTAACAACATCTAAGAATTACAGCTTGATACCAGAGAGTGAAATGTGCTACAATACTAAACTTATTGCTAAGTAAAGCTACTCCTTCAACGGATAGCCAAGATGGTCTTATCCGTTGAGGCTACAAACACTAGATTTCTACTTAAGTGTTTTGCTTAACTTATCATCAAACTAATACACATATTCCTAACAGTTGTGATTGTGGATGGATTTGTGGTTGTTTTGAATTGGTTTAAATTTGGGAAATCGCGTAAACATAGCCGTCGTAATGTCTGAATTACTTTAGACTGCTTTTGTTCATAACATTAGGACCCGAGAACCCCCTGCTAGATTTTGACCATCGCCATGTTTAGATAGTTCATGTTACGAGCTTCATTTTGGTTTGTAGTTCGTTTGATTCCGATGTACGGTTTAGGAGAAACGGCCGTTTTAAGTAACGACGTTTTGCGAACGAAACATTACCCCTCGCCTTACTTTGAAACATAGGTTAAAGACCAAAAAGGGTTAATTAATGTATGAAACAATTATGGCAAGTGTGTTAGGCAGTTGGTAAGACACTCGCAAAGGAATCGCCTTAAAATTCGTAATGGTTAAATTATTAAAAATGGTGGAGCCGATGGTACTCGAGTGACTTAAGAGAATCAGTAAGCGCAAAACGAGCGTTAGAGTCTAAGTTGGTTAGAGTATAGATTTACAAGTGACTTTGGTTTAATTCCAACTTACTTGTTGTTTATAGGTTACCAGACTCGTCCCGAGCCATTCGTAACCCCCAGTCGCTCAGGCAAGTTTTCTATCCGTTATACTGTTGTTGTGATGTATACATTTGTACATGCATTATCTTGTGATAGATGCATAATGGTTATTTAGCAAATTCTTGCGATATATTGTAGCATGTGATATGGTATATATGCATGCCTGTTTCATATTATTGAAATATATATCTGTTGGTTCAGTTGATAATACCTATGCTAGAGAATAGCGGTAATTTGCATATACCCTTAGTATAGGGACCCAAAGGTGAAGACATTTTCTAAAACCGGGAGTCGAGGATCCCGAGTAGATTTTATATATATATATATATATATATGGTTATAGTTTTCAAAACTATTAATCGAATAAGGTTTATTCGATAACTTTATATTATTTATTGAATATTATTTCGAATATTCATTCGAGGGCTTATGACTCAGCTTATTTATTTATTGAATATTATTTCGAATATTCATTCGAGGGCTTATGACTCAGCTTATTTATTTATTGAATATTATTTCGAATATTCATTCGAGGGCTTATGACTCAGCTTATTTATTTATTGAATATTATTTCGAATATTCATTCGAGGGCTTATGACTCAGCTTATTTATTTATTGAATATTATTTTGAATATTCATTTGAGGATCTATGACTCTGATTCTTTGCTGAGATATATTCTTTATTTTATTAAGAAATAAGGTGTCGATAATCAAACTCACTTTTGATTATTCAAATAAAGATAGTACTTTCGTATAAGTATATCTTTGGTTATTTAATATTCATTTCAAGTATAAGTTTTACAACTTCTACTTCAATTATTTTTATAAAGATTATTCTTTATGGGAATATTATTTAAATAATAATATTCAGATATTTTCTAATATATTTGGGACTGATTTATTTTACTAAATCAGCATCACTACGAACATTCTTAAAAATGTTTCGCGAGCCTTCAAAATGATTTTTAAAAGTTAGAGCGGATCCCAAAACTCATTTTTTTATATTTAAGATCCTCCTTTCGAAGGGGATTTAAATACTCGCTTAAAACCTGAGGATCCGGCTCTGTGGTGTGTTTTATATTCGCAACAAGGTTGCTGTCTTGATAAAAGAGTTTTTGATTACTTACCCAATACTCGGGAAGTAAAATTCTTGGAACAAGTTAATCCATTAACAGGCATCGCCTGGGAAATATCGGTGAGTTTTTCCTTTCCAACTAGATACGACTTCTTAGTGGAGCCGTATCAACAAGTTTCTACTTAGGGAAAGTGGGGACGAGCTTTACGTTTCAGAGTCATGGATTTCATCTGAACTAGGAGTGGCGTAAGTGGTCGAGTAGCGCCGGCCCAGCCTTATTATACTGGCCCAAATGGCCTGGAAGTTCCGCTAAGGCGGTCCATTCCTTAGGAGTTCAGTGTTCGGTTGACAAGTAAATCCGACAGGTTCTCCTCTACATGTAGAAAATGGTGGGGTTGTACTACTACGACTGATCATCGTAAGTGGTCTTCTTGGCGCGGCAAACTCCCGTAATGAGTTCATCATCCAGTTGGATAATTCTGCAACACTACCCGTAGCATTTCGATCGAAGGGCTACGAATGGGTGGTTGTCGAAGCATTGACAGGGTCAAACAGTTTTATTGGTGTATCCATTGAATGAAGTATCTCGTAACTTCATTTCTTTTCAAAATATTTCAAAGATCGTATATATTCAAGTTTTATTTGTGGTCTCATCTATGGGATGACCTCGTGAATCTTATTATACTTTGAACAGTAGTAGTTCAAGTAGATTTCTAAAATGGTATAAGTGCAGTGAAGTAATTGGTAACTTCATCTTCCTTTAAAACTTATATCCAGTAAGTAATTACCTTACTCATGATAAAGGATTCTAGTAAGTATCCATTTAGATACTTGTATTATTGTTATCACTATATATTATCTTGCGAGCTGTAATGCTCACTCTTGCTTCATTTCTTCATCACACAACAACAGTTAGGAAAGATGGCCAGGCTCCAGCAGACCCAGCGCAAGCGCGTGGGAAGCGCCCCGCGCCTTCCCATTGAGATCGTAGCTGCTATAGCTGCAGAGGTAGATCTACCTTTAGATCAGACATTCTACTTTTGGGAACAATTATGTATAATTATAACTTGTGGCAGATAATGGCAATTAACTGTAAATTTATCAAGTAATCATTTTGGGTTGTAATAACTTTTAATTGTGGATTCAAGGACTTGTACTTATTTCAATTTCATCTCTGAGACTATGACGTGTGGTGGTGTGTGTTAGTGTGGGGTCACAGCTTGAGGTTGTTTATTTTTAATTAAGTTAAGTGATAATTGTGGAAAGAAAGACCGTGACGACCCGGATCCCTGACCCCGGATCTGGGGGTGTTACACCTAACAAGTGGTATCAGATCCTATCTGTTAACATACAAATAGTTTAAGATCCAAAAACAATCATGTCTAAAGTAGAAACTCCAACTAAGCCCACCAAAACTGAAGAACCTCCAAAGACACAAATCCATAGCCGATATGAGGCTATTAGATTTCCCATATTGAGACCATCTGAATATCCCATATGGAAGGTGAGGATGACTATATTTTTGGAAGCTACAGATCCAGAATATCTTGATAGAATCAAGGAAGGGCCTCACAAACCAACCAAGCTCGTTGTTGTAGTTGCAGGTGAAGCAACAAAGTCAATACCAAAGGAGAAGAGTGACTACACTGCTGAAGATATCGCATCAATTGCTAAGGATGCTAAGGTACGACACTTACTGTATAGTGCCATTGATAATGTAATGTCAAACAGGGTAATAAACTGCAAGACTGCAAATGAGATATGGGATGCCTTAGAAACAAGATGTCAGGGAACTGATACAATTAAGAAGAACAGGAAGACAATACTCACTCAAGAGTATGAACACTTTGACTCAAAGGCTAATGAGTCATTGACTGATTTATATGATAGATTTGTCAAACTCTTGAATGATTTGTCACTGGTTGATAAGGAGTATGATCTTGAAGATTCAAACCTTAAATTCCTGTTGGCTCTTCCTGAAAGCTGGGATTTGAAGGCAATAAGAATAAGAGACAACTATAATCTTGATGAAACGACTCTTGATGAAATTTATGGGATGCTCAAGACTCATGAACTTGAGATGGAACAAAGAAGCAAGAGGAAAGGAGGAAAGTCAAGGAAAGTTGCTCTTAAGGCTGAAGAAGAATCCCCAAGGCAGCTACCTCAAGGAAAGGCAAGGGTAAAGCTCTCTTCATAAAGTCTGATACTGAGTCATCAAGTTCTGAAGTGATGATGACTCAGAATCTGAAAGCTTGCCTAAGACGGATGCTGATGAAGAGATGATGAAGCTGTGTGCCCTTATGGTGAAAGGAATCACAAAGATTGCATACAGGAAGTTCAGGAAGGGAAAGAAGTTTTCCAGGAAAGGTGCAAGTTCTGATAAGAAGAATTTTAGAAAATCTGAGGGCAAAGGAGGAAAGTCTGACAGAGGAGATTATACAAATGTCAAATGCTACAACTGTGGTGAGAAAGGCCACATATCTCCTGATTGCAAGAAAGTGAAGAGTGACAAAGGCAAGACTCTTGTCACAAAGAACAAAAGCTGGACAGACACCTCAGATTCTGAAAGTGAGTAGAATTATGCCTTGATGGCAAATGCTGATATGGCAAGTGCTGAAAGCAGTTCTGAAGCTGCTGAGTTAAAGGTACCTCAAACTACTTATGCATTTCATACTGATGATATTAATGAGTTGAGAATATATCTTAAAACCATGTTCATTAGCTATAGAGATCAAACTTTAACATGTGAAAGATTAACTTTTGAAAATCTTGCTTGCAAAAAGAGGAATGATTATTTAGAAAAAGACTTATTCATGTTCCATCAAACTCAGAAAGATAGAGATGATGCTTTTTATGTTAGGAATGAAGTGCTTAAAATGAATGAATCTCTAAAAGCTCAGTTTGAATAGGAAAGAGAGGTTATCAGGACTTGGACTAACTCTGGCTGTTCAACTCAGAATTTGTTAAGTAGTGAAAACTGGAAAGAGGGCTTAGGTTATGGAGATGATAAGAATGATAAAGGAACTGTAGAAATTAAGTCTATAGTTGTTAATCAAAAATTTAAGTTAAAGCCTGTTAAGTTTGTAGCTGTAAAGTCTGATAATGAGAAATCAGAAGTTAAAAAGGAATTAACTTCTGACAAACTAAAACAGGAAAAGACAACTGAAGTAAACGTAGGCTTAATGACAGAGAAGCAACTTAAGCATAAGCTGAAAGATGTTAAGAATGCAAACAAGGTAAAATCACCTAGGAAAAATAGGAATGGAAAGGAAGGTGTGAATAAAAGCAATGATTATAAGCCTGTTCCTGATGCTCCCAGAAAAACGTGTCATAACTGTGGAAGTTCTAACCATCTGGCTTCTTTTTGCAGGAAGAATAAGAACATAAACTCCTTACCTTCAAAGTCAGGAGTTAAGAGTCAGTCTGTTAGATATAAGCCATAAAATCCTTGTTTTCATTGTGGTAGTTTATGGCATTCCATTTATACTTGTAAGGAATATCATAGTCTGTACTATGATTATTATCAAATAAAACCTTCTTTAAAGAAAGTTAGCATTGTTCCTTCTAGTGTAAGTTCTGATTCAAAGTCTGATAGTGTAAATTCTGATAAGAAAAATGTTAACATAAACTCTGATGCTAAATCCGCTGCAAATGTTAACAAACTTAATAAGGCCAAAGGATCCAAGCAAGTCTGGGTCCTTAAAACTAATCATTAGTGGTCTTTGTGATTGCAGGGCAACAGGAAAAACATCCTAGTTCTGGACAGTGGATGTTCAGGATATATGACTGGAAATAAAGCCCTGCTATCAGACTTTGTGGAGAAGGCTGGCCCAAGTGTTTCTTATGGAGATGGCAACATTGGAAAAACGTTGGGATATGGCAATATCAATCTTGGGAATGTCATCATTAAAGAAGTAGCTCTGGTCTCAGGACTTAAACACAATCTGCTGAGTGTTAGTCAAATCTGTGACAGAGATTATCATGTGGATTTCTTTGAAAAACACTGTGAAGTTATTAGTAAATCTACAGGCAAAGCTGTTCTGAAAGGATACAAGCATGGTAACATCTATGAAGCCAAGCTTTCAACAAGTACTGATGGTTCTGCAGTCTGTCTGATTAGTAGAGCATCAATTGAAAAAAGCTGGAACTGGCACAAGAAACTCTCTCATTTAAATTTCAATAATATAAATGAATTAGTCAAGAAAGATCTTGTGAGATGACTGCCAAAGTCAGTATTTGCTCCTGATGGCCTTTGTGATTCTTGTCAGAAGGCTAAATAAAGGAAATCCTCATTCAAGAGCAAGACTGAATCATCAATTCTTGAGCCTTATCACCTACTACATGTTGATCTATTTGGTCCAGTTAATGTCATGTCTATTGCAAAGAAGAAATATGCTATGGTCATAGTGGATGAGTTCACCAGATATACATGGGTGTATTTCTTGCACACAAAAAGTGAAACTGCATCTATCTTGATTGATCATGTCAGGCAACTGGATAAATTGGTCAAAGATTCTGTGAAGATAATAAGAAGTGATAATGGTACCGAGTTCAAGAATTTGATAATGGAAGAGTTCAGCAAAAACCATGGAATCAAGCAGGAATATTCTGCTCCTGGAACTCCAGAGCAAAATGGAGTTGTTGAAAAAAAGAATAGAACTCTCATTGAAGCTGCACGTACAATGCTTGATGAAGCAAAGCTTCCAACCTATTTCTGGGCTGAAGCTGTGCAGACTGCTTGTTTTACTCATAATGCAACACTCATTAACAAGCAAGGAAAGACACCATATGAGATGGTGAAGAAAAAGAAGCCAAATCTGAAGTATTTTCATGTATTTGGATGCAAATGTTTTGTTCTTAAGACTCACCCTGAACAGCTATCCAAATTTGATCTAAAAGCTGATGAAGGAATCTTTGTTAGATATCCACTTTCCACAAAAGCCTTCAGAGTCTATAACTTGAGAACAAGAGTGGTCATGGAATCTATCAATGTCTCTTTTGATGATAAGAAGATTACTGGACTTGAAGATTTCAATGATCATGATCAGCTGAGATTTGAAAATGAAAACTTAAATTCTGATACTGAAAATCCTGACAGTCTAAATCCTGATACAGCAAACTCTGATGGATTAAACTCTGATGTTATTGAAACTATGGTGACTACGCCAAAGGAAGATGCACCTATGCAGGGGGAGCATACTCAAGATACAACCACATCTCAAGAAGCATCAGAACATACAACTGGCTCTTCAAGTTCTGATTCGTCAAGTTCTGATAAGCCAAGTTCTGATAGTTCTGAAAACTTAAATTCTGAAGGATCCAACTCAGAGAGCATAATTTCAGGGGGAGCATCAGAAAATGTTGATGAAGATAGCATGGATCATGGGGGAGCATCCAGTTCTAGAGAAAACCTTCCATCTACAAGGAAGTGGACTAAATCACATACACCTGCCTTAATTATTGGAAATCCTGATGCAGGTGTCAGAACTAGAACAGCTACTTCGAGTGAATGTCTTTACAATTCTTTTCTTTCTCAGACTGAACCAAAGAAAGTGGAAGAAACTCTTCAAGATGCTGATTGGGTGCAAGCAATGCAGGAAGAGTTAAATGAATTTGAAAGAAACAAAGTCTGGACCCTAGTGCCAAGACCAAAGAACATATCTGTTGTTGGTACAAAGTGGGTATTCAGAAACAAAACTGATAGTGATGGCATACTTACAAGAAATAAGGCAAGGTTGGTTGTAAAAGGATATTCTCAATAGGAGGGAATTGATTATGATGAAACATTTGCACCAGTTGCTAGATTGGAAGCCATAAGGATATTTTTGGCTTATGCTGCTCACAAAAAGTTTACTGTCTTTCAAATGGATGTGAAAAGTGCTTTTCTCAATGGAGAATTGGAGGAGGAAGTATATGTTGAACAACCTCCAGGCTTTGTAGATCCTAAATATCCTAATTATGTCCACAGGCTTGATAAAGCACTTTATGGCCTTAAGCAAGCTCCAAGAGCATGGTATGAGACTTTAGCTCAGTTTCTTCTAGAAAGTGGATTTAACAGAGGAACTATAGACAAAACACTGTTCTACCTCAACCATGGAAAGGACTTACTTCTGGTTCAGATATATGTTGATGATATCATCTTTGGTTCTACAAATGACAGACTTTGCAAGAAGTTTTCCAAACTGATGCAGTTAAGATATCAAATGAGTATGATGGGGGAACTTAGCTATTTTCTGGGCCTTTAAGTCAAGCAGAATGAAGAAGGCACTTTTATTTGTCAAACCAAGTACACCAGAAATTTGCTGAAGAAATTTGGAATGCAAGATTGTTCAAGTGCATCCACTCCCATGGCCACTGCAACAAAACTGGATAAGGATACTGGTAAATCAGTAGATATTACTGATTACAGAGGTATGATTGGCTCTCTACTCTATCTAACTGCTAGTAGACCTGATATCATGTATGCTACCTGTCTTTGTGCAAGATTTCAAGCAGATCCAAGAGAACCTCACTTAACAGCTGTGAAAAGAATTTTCAAGTATCTTAAGGGAACAGCTGATCTGGGATTGTGGTATCCCAGAGAATCAGATTTTAAACTAATAGGTTACTCAGATACAGATTTTGCAGGTTGCAAAATTGACAGGAAAATCACAAGTGGAAGCTGCCAATTTCTTGGAGGCAGATTGGTTTCTTGGTTTAGCAAGAAACATAAGTCAATTTCCACATCAACTGCAAAAGCAGAATACATTGCTGCAGGAAGCTGTTGTGCACAGATTCTTTGGATGAAGAATCAGTTACTGGATTATGGGTTAACATATTTTAAAATCCCTATTTACTGTGATAATCAAAGTGCTATTTCTATGACAGGTAATCCAGTTCAACACTCAATGACAAAGCACATCAGCATTAGGTACCACTTCATAAGGGAACATGTGGATGAAGGTACAGTGGAATTGCACTTTGTTCCAACAGATCAACAACTAGCAGATATCTTCACAAAACCACTGTGTGAAGCTACTTTTACAGGATTGGTAAATAAACTTGGAATGGTTTCAGGTTCTTTCTCTAAATCTGCTTAGCTTTTGTTCTGATGCATCAGACTTTATGATCTGTATTTACAGAAATTACTCTCTTTGTGTATTCTGTGCTTAATTGAAAATTGCTTAAGTACTGATTGTTGTTTGATGTGAATTTCTGAACTCTGATAGTGAACTGACTGTTTCTGTGACTATTCAATCCTATGAGGATAACTGTGCTAGATGCTGACCTAGTAGTCTTTAACATACTAGAGATCCCATGTTAAAAGTAATTATTTATGTGAAAATCTATTGACACAAGCGAATTCTGCTATTGAGCTTAGTCACGTTTACCTTGTCTATCTTATTACTAAGTCAAAAAACTAGAATAATGTTTCTCATCTGTTAAGTTCTGATGTTAGTAAATCTGATGGATGTACTAAGTGCTGATAAACCTCACTCATCAAAAGAAAAAGTAAAAGAAAAGGGAATAAAAATCAGGTACTCCTTTGAGATCTAGAGTAAAAATGTGGAAGGGACGACCCAAGTGCATTGCTGGTATTAAGTAATATGCATCATAAAAGCAAATAATTATTTTTCTTGGTGACTTTTCACACTCTATGATTACTGGAGAAATACTCTGATAATAGCATAAATTCTGATAAGCATTCCTGACTCACTTACACTGAGAAGCCACTATAAAATGGAATTTCAAAAGATGCATAAAATAAGCACAAAACAGTTGAGGTGGACTAATGCATGAACTCATTCAAAAGTAAACTTCAGAATAATGACATATTTTTAGTAAAGTTCTTAGTTATGCCTTATTTCTAAGATGTACTGAAGTGAATCAGACTTTACTCTTTGTCTGATATTTTGCTTAATGCACACACTTACACTCCATATGAATGATGAAAATTACTGTGGCGTTCAATGTTGTTTTAGATGAACAGTTTATGTGTCAGATTGCATAAATTCTGAGGACAAGTTCTGATGGAAGTTTTGATAAATAAGTTCTGAAGAACCGAAATCAGAATTTGTGTGAAGAATCACAGAGATATGCATTCATTTTTCGAGTTAAGAAATTATGTTCTGATGACTGTTAAGTTCTGATATAAGTCTAAGTGTTGATATTAAATTCCGATCCTCTATTTGGCTTATTTGTGGTTAAAATCTGAAACAGTCTTATTTTAAATCAGAATATGTACGGGTGAGATATTAACAGTCAATACAATTAGGGTTAGTGGAACACGTACATGCACAGTAATATTTACTTGTTTCTTGTGCGCATTAAACCCTGGTTTACACTTCCAATGACTGTTTTTCTTCTTCCTAGTCTAGGGAGACGAGGTAGAATTATTTCTACCTGTCAGCATTAAATTTCCTTGCGTCTCCTGGCATTCTATTGCCTATATAAACCAACACCTCAAATCAGCCTACACATCATTTCTTTTCTCACATACTCACTCTCTTTTCCTTCATACCAACACAATCATGGTCAACTACAATATGTTTTTAAACTATGAGATCTTCAACATGGAGTTGAGCTGTGAGGACTGGCAGCAGGAATGGCACGTAACTGTCATTCCTGATGAGATTTGGGAATCGGTTCCCCAGGAGGTTCTCACACACCTCCTGTTCTTTTACATGGACTACCATCGCCATCTGGAGCGATTGGAAGAAGAAAGCATGGAAGCTCTCCGCCAACAAGAGCGAATCATTCGACTCGCTATTCTTTTTGTAGAGAGTCGGAAGAAGAAATAATTTGTTTTCTTCTTCTTGTTTTTCTTCATCGTCAGATTTGTCCGGCTTCTTAGCCAAGGACAAAAGCTGTTGACGTTGGAATTTGTAGCTTAGGAGAGTCTTGTAATGTTCTGATATAAATTTCAATTTCATGAATGTATTCTCTTAATATATTAATGAAATTTTATATTTTTGCAAGATTTTGTCTCTGAGATGTTTTAAATTCTGCTGCATTTTTAAATCCTGATATATCCATATTCTGATGACCATTTTAATTACTGATATAAATTAAGTTCTGATTTTAAAATATCAGTACTTGTTTACTTGATTTATTTATTTTTTTGGTCATTCTCACACTTGAATATTTTTACAGAATATTGGTTTTGCAGTGAAAATGATTAAATAAGTGGGAACAATTTAAATTTTGAATTAAAACTGACTTACCTCAATTAATGGGATTATTTGGTAAGTGGAACGGTTTTTCCTTGAAAAACTGCATGTGATAAGGTGTCCATTAACTATTCATTATTGCTGCATGTCTGACAGGTGTCCAACGGTTATTTTTTTAACCATGTATAAGTAAGAGAGAGAGAAGATTATACAATCTTTTATTTACTTTTACACTTTATTTCTCTTTCTTTACTTTTACTCTCTCTCATCTCCTGACGTTGGTTTTCATACAGACATTTTATCAAATACCTTACATGCAACCTTAATTCTCAATTTTTTTCTCACGGCACCTAAGGAATTGATTATAGATGGAGCCAAGTTCGTTCCCAACAACTATTCTGCAATCCTAAATCATGATGAAGCTCCATCTGAGTTACACTTTGTGCAAGATCTTCTGGCACACAGTGAAATTGGGTATGCATTGACCCAACCTCAAGTCATTTCCAGCCAACAAGTTCTGACGTTTTGGCGAACTGGGCATTTTGATAATGGTGGTGCTACTGGTACTCCCAGCATTGTTTTTGAAGTCAATGATGTTGAACATGTGATAACTCATGGAACAGTTCGTAAAGTTGTACATTTACCAGAAGGCTGCATTTTCTCAATACCTGAGAAACCAGTTCTATAGCAGCTCATGGCTAATTTGGGGTATGAGAAGAGTTTGGCTAAGCTTGGACAGTTGAAACGAGCACATATCAGAAAGAAATTGAGCTTTTTCTTCAACTGCATCACTAAAGCCTTCGGGAATAAGTGTTCCAACTTTGATGCCATTCCAATAATGAGTCAGCACATCGGGTATGCTATTATTAACCAAACTTATTTTGATTTTGCAAGTGCTGTGCTAGGCTTTATTGGGGATAAGATGATAGAGGATAGAAATGTAGTTTACTTTGCTAGATTCTGTCAGCTTATATATACCTTTTGCTGTGCTGATGACCCTCAACTAGCCAGTTCTTTATTTCCACCTTTTAAACTTGCAAAACGGGCTTTTAATGACTTGGTAAATGCTGACCTTAAGAAAACGGTGGTTAGACCTTTACAGATTCCTCAGTCTGTAAAATAGATCCTGGTAAATGCTGATCCTCAAACCTATAGATCTGTTTATCCTGATGTACAACCTACCACCACATCCCAAACACCACAACAACCATCAGAACATACCACTCATACATCTATACCTCAATCCTCTATCAGAACACATCTCAAACCTTCATAGATAGCTCAACCTTCATCATCAGCATATACTGTGAAGCCTTCATCTTCCAAGCCCAAGAGGACAAAGACTGTCCCTCAGACACCACAGAAGAGAAGGAGGATTGTTCTGAGAGATGAGTCTGATAGTGAGGAACAGGTTTCTGCATCAGAACCTGTCGTTAAAGAAGCTGAGAAGGTCCCTTCTCAGAAGGATTCTGGAATTGGGGGATCTAAGCTTCTCAAAAGGCTTAGAAGAATGACTTATGCTGAACCTCCCAAGGAATCCCCACCTTCAAAGAGATACAAGAAACAGAGAACTAAAAGGCCAGCTTCAGATGATGAGGAAGCAGCAGCTAAGGAAGGAGATCAGGAATCTCTGATCTCAAAAGAACCAGAATTTGCTGAAGCTACTGCATCTCCCTCTCCATTGTCCCCAACTCAGGAAGCTGCTACCGATAAGGCAAACACACCATCTGTGTCTCCTATACATGAAACTGTATCTCCTGTAGACCCAGGCACAAGTGCTGAAATTGATATTCACAACCTGGTTGTGCTTGAGGTTCTCTACTTAGAAGCTCCAACAGTAATTAATCCATCAATAACACCACTTACTGATGCTAATGAAACTCCAGAATTGTCTACAACACCTTCTCTGCATCTAGATGTTGATGATCAGAATATAGGTAAGCATCAGGATATGGCTGTTGATCAGAACTTGGAAACAGATTAGCACTTAGAGGATGATGTTGAAGCTTCAATTGCTTCTCATACTGTTGTTTTATCAGAAGATGCTGCTTCTGTCAGTTCTGATGCTTCAAATGCTTATACTACTGGTGATGCTGCTATAAATGAAGATGCTACTACAGCTGGTCCATCAGGACATGCACCTTAACAAACTATTCACAAAAGTGAGTTAGTCAAGAAGTTTGTTCGAAGAGAAGCACCAGTACCTTGGAGTGAAACTCCTAGAGGACAGGAGTGGAATAAGGAATGGAACTCAGTTACCTTTGTTCCATCTGAAAAAATTCTTGCTGAGCACTTGACAAAAGCTGATGAAATGTTAATTAATGATGATTTCAAGACACAGCTTCATGTCACTGCATTGAGTGCTAAACATCTTCAAGGTCTCCATTCAACAACTCATGCAGAGTTACATAAAATTCAGGAAGAATTGCTCAAGCTAGAAATGACTCAGAAAATTGATAAGAAAAAATTCTTCCAACCTACCTTTGACAGAGTTGCTTACATTGTGAAGACCCAAGATAAGCAACAGTCTCAGATTGATGATATTTTGAAAAATCAAACTTCTCAGCAATCTCAACTCGATGAAATCCAAGCCTCAGTGGAATTGCTTGTCTCTCTTCTCTTACCTGCTGATGCCAAAAAGGGGGAAAAAGTAATTAAGTCCAAATGCAAAACTGTTAAGACACTGAAGGGGAAGGATGATGAAAAAGATGACCAGGGAAACTCTGGAATGGGTGGAGGTCATGGTCAAGGTAGAAGTTTCTCATCAAGAAGAGCTGAAATTACAAGTCACATGACAAGTTCTGATGCTGGAAAAAGAATTACTTCTGCTACTGGTAAAAGGATAAGTTCTGATGAACTTTTGGATCTTGATGAAGAAATATCAAGATAGCTATTTCTGAAAGAAAATCCAGGAATGGACTTTGAGAGTCTGATGGAAGAAAAAGCTAGACTTAAGTCAGAAAAAGTCAAATCTAAATCTGAAGCTTCTGTTGGTAAAAAGAAACTTCCAAAGGCCAAAGGCATTGTGATAAAAGAAAGAACAAATCCTGAAGCAATCAAGGCTAAATCACAATTGCAGATAGATCCAAGGTCCAAGGGCAAAGAGAAAGTTGGTGAACCTATCAAGGTTTATGTGCCTCCTCTGGATGAAGAAATTACTGTTGAAGATGTTGATCTTGCTCCGACTTCAAGAAAAATTTCTAAGACAACCTCTGACATGGCTCAAGTTGTTCAGAGTCAAGATATAGTTAATTCTGATATCTCAAAGAAGCAAGTAACCTCTGACATAGCTCAAGTTAACTTGATATCAGAAGATAAATCAAAGGAAACCTCTGACATTGCTCATGTTAAACCTTCAAAGATACTCCTACCAGGATTCACCAAAGCTAAACAGACTCAACCTTTCAAGACTGCAGTAAGTGGTTTTGAAGCAAGAGTGGTTACTGGAAAGGAAGCAAGAGATAAATCTGGATTGGCTAGTGCTGATGAAAGAAGAATACAGAACACAACCAATGATCCAACTTCCTTAAGTGAACCAGGTATTGGAGCAACTCCTGAAAGATTGAATCAACTAGAATCTATACAGATGGTTTACCATACTTACTTGAGAGAACACATCTTGTTGTACTTCATGACAGATGGTAGGGTTTATCATATAAGGGAAAATGCCATTCCACTGAAGTATTTTGAAGAATTGGAACATGTATTATTCTTACTTCAAGTGAATGACAAAATAACAGAAAGTGCTACAAACTATTTAAAGAGTCAAATTCAGAGACAGAAAAGGCTTTATTCTGTAAAGTCTGACAGCACATATCTTCCAAAGTACAGAGATCAGAAGGGTGATATTGTTGAGATGAAGCCTAACTCTGCTAAGATTATAACTACCTTTCTGGGTTACAAGGCTGTGGAATTCAATCTTGAGTCTGATAAGGTGTATTTGATCAGACTGGATCAGGACATAAGAAAAGCTAAAATTAATGATCTCAGGGCTGCAATCTTTCAAACTGGCGAAGATTCTACAGAACTTAAAGATGCTAAAAGGAGGATAATTGATGAACTCAGATATGCTGAGAGATGTTTGTTAAAGAATTATCTCAGAACAACTCCTGACATCAGAGAGATCAGAAAGTGAAGCTAAGTCAAGATCTACAACTGCTCAAATTCTGATATGAATACAGACTGAAGTTGTTATCAGAAGTTAAAGTTGGTAAAGCTTTAGGGACTGTAAGTTGTAGTTATCTAGTCAAATTCTCATGCATTTGTACTTAATGTTTTTGACATCATCAAATATCTGTTAACTTGTATATTATGCTAATTTACAAGTTGGGGGAGATTGTTAGATATATTTGATAATGTCATGTCTAATATGATTTATGTTTAGTTTTCAGATCTTACTTAAACAGGACAAATCAGTACTTAACTGAAATCAGCACTTATACTGAAGTCAGAACTTAAGTCATCAGTACTTAAGGTTCAGGAGATATTTATCAGAAGATAATATCAGGACTTAAAGGAAACGTTCAGATAAGGAAGGCAGCTGATTCAAAGATCAAGAAAAACGTAAGAAGAGATATGCATGAAGAAGGAATTCTATGAAGAATAGAATACTTGGAAGAAAAGATATCTGATTGATATATTTTAGGAAGCATAATTATATTCCATATCAATTAGCGATTATCTTGTAACTATGTAGTATATAAACACAGACATACGGTTTATACTATAAGTGTTATCATTATCGAGAAGATTATTTATTGTAACCCTAGCAGCTCTCGTGATATTTATTCATCACTGAGAGAGGACAGTTCCACACTGTAACATAATTTATTGCTTTGAATAAAGTCTGTTTTCTGTTACTTGTGTTATTAGAATTCGATTTGATTGTGCTATACACTGTATTCACCCCCCCTCTACAGTGTGTGTGACCTAACATAAACACGTCAGAAACGAAAAAACACGGCCACATAAACAAAAATTCGAACAAAAAGTGACTTCTCCAACAACTTCTAAAAATTACAAAATAAATATATAAACACTAACATGATATAATATACCCAAATACAAAAGCGGAATCTCAAAATCCTTACCCAGAGTAAATTCTGATCATCCCAAGAGATTAGATGTCCGGAAAATATCTCCAGAAAAATCCAAAAATAATAGCCATAGACATAAATACGCTGAGATGCCATGTGGAGTAATCAGCACCGTTACACTCCTTTTCTACGCTCCGAAAATAAGTTAAAACGCAAACCATGCCCCGAAAATTTTCTTCTCAAAACTTTGTAATATATACCTATGTGTAGGTAACGAAGTGCTGATCATTTATATATATAACAATTGAAATTTTGATGTACGGTTTGTAAGATATGAATTTTTGATAATTAAAGGTAAATAAATATATGGAGAGGAAGAGAGCAGAGAGAAGAGGGAAAGATGAGGGAACACGAAAGAGGGGGCGGCGCGGAAAAAGGAAAGGGGGGAGGTAATGTCAAGTCAGGTTTTACCTGACTTCGACTTTTGTGGTTTGTATTTTTTTATAATAAGCATATACGTGTAACACAAATAAATAACCACAGAGCACGTGTCCTGAAATTAGCCACGTGTCATATTGCTGTGCTGCAAACTCATTTTTGTCCCGTATATTGATTTCTATCGATCCGATTTATGGGAGAAAATAATTCGAAAATTTTCAAAAAGTTTTTGAATTTCCCAAATATTCAAAAACTAGTAAAATATAAATTTTGTAATTTTTAAAATAATTTTTGGATTTAACATCAAACCCGCATTTCGTGATTTAACGAACGAACTTGCGAGTAAAACTAACTCAAAAATTACCGAAATACTTCTAAAATTCTCAGAATATTTAAAAATTAATAAGATAAATTTTTCTTAATTTTAAATCATTTTTGACTCGCGCGCTATACCTGCATTTTACGATTTAAAGAACAAACGTGCGGGGGAATATAATCCGAAAAATTTTCGGAACAATTTTAAAATTTTCAAAATATTCAGAACTTAAGAAAATATAATTTTCATGACTTTTAAAATATTCTTGAATTTAATACTAATTTTACACTTAAATACAATTCGAAAATCATTTACGGACAAATAATTAATGAAAGATTGTTTTCTAAATTTTATAAATCCCTTAAATCATTATTGAAATTATACTGCTATAAAAATAATTTTAGAGACAATATCAATAATTATGAAAATTAATTTTTCAATAAAATCACTTTTAAAAGTGAAAACAAAATAATACAATTCAGCATTTAATAATACAATTTATCCTCGAATCCACATAGTCACCCCCAGCTAATAATAAATACAACACTCCACTGACAGAACCATAACATATTTTATTAAATAATTCTGTAATTACACTTATATATCGGATCCGAAAATAGATTACTTAGCCGCTAAGTAACTATAAAAACGATACAATTTATTACCAGATTTGGATAATTATCAAAACCGAGCTTCTTATAAAACACCCTATGAGAAAATAATGTAAAAAAATATCCCTTATCTAGAGAATACGGGTTTTATGGATCTACCGAAATGATTACCGTATCGAAAATTTTACGCCGGTACTCGTACGGGGTCAAACCTTACTCTAGATTGAAAATGTCATAATACGGAAAATGTTCAGAATAATTAGATTAGGTTAGAATGGAGTTTCCAAATAGTTCTGGGTTGTAAAAATGCAAAAACGGTTGAAGTTGGACGATTCCCGGCTTTATAAAATAGTTTTATAATTACTCATAAAATAATTATTAAATCTATAAATTAAAATCATATAACAATCCTAAAATTACCATAGAAATACCATAATAATCTATACTTTATTCTGGACATATTAAAAATCAAAATACTTACACTTCATCACATATAAACACCCAAATATCAATATCAATCATCAGATAATTTACCAAAATTCCCATAATAATTACATAATATATATTTACTGATAAAAAATAATTGCACGATATTTCCCGGATATTACAAAACAATTTCAATTTACCGATATCAATAAGATTGGCTTTCAAATAACTTTTGAAAATAATACATTTAAGTAAGTATTTTTAGAAATTAACAAGGATCGATATAACATTTAACAATTAGCACATTACCATTTAATAACACAAACTCGTCATACAGGAATAAAATATCCACCATTTTATTCCTTCTAGATCAGAAAATCATAAAAACATATTCAAATAATAATAATAATAATAATCCTGAAAATTACGGGATATCACATATGACTGGTGATAAAACCCTGCTATCACAGTTTGAGGAGATGGCTGGCATATTCATGACTTTTGGAGACAACAACAAAGGATACACAATGGGATATGGCAAGTTGATTTCTGGTAATATTGTCATTGATGATGTAGCACTAGTTGTTGGTCTTGAAGTTAATCTTCTTAGTGTCAATCAATTTACAGACAAAGGTTTTAAAGTAATAGTTGATAAAGAAGATTATTCAATCACTAGCAAGAAAGCTGGAAAAGTTGCTCTGAAAGGAGTAAGTAAAGGAAGTCTGTTTGTTGTAGATTTAAATTTATCAAACAAGGATGAAATATATTGCTTCTACACCAAGGTATCCAGTGAGCAAAGCAAACTCTGGCACAAGAAACTCTCTCACCTGAATTACAAAGCAATCAACACCTTGGTGAAAAAAGAATTAGTGAGAGACATGCTAGCCCTGGAATTTGCTCAAGAAGAAGTTTGTGAAGCTTGTCAAAAAGGGAAAATGAAGAGGTCCAGTCACAAGAGAAAATATGTAAATTCAATAAGTGATCCATTACAGCTTATTCACATGGACCTGTTTGGATCAGTTAATGTCATGTCTATATCTGGAAAGAAGTATGCAATGGTGATGGTGGATGACTACTCAAGATACACTTGGGTAAAATTTATGCATTCAAAGGATGAAACTACTTACATCATCATTGAACACATAAAGAAAGTTGAGAAGCAGGCTGAAGATCAAAATTATGTCAAAAGATTGAGGAGTGATAATGATATAGAATTCATGAATGCAATTTTAAGTGAATTCTATAAAGACAAAGGTATTGTTCAAGAGTTTTCAGCTGCAAGAATACCTCAACGGAATGGTGTGGTTGAAAGGAAAAATAGAACTCTAATTGAAGCTGCAAGAACAGTACTGCAAGATGCCAACTTGCGAATAAGTTTTTGGGAAGAAGTTGTCAACATTGCATGCTACACTCAAAACAGATATCTAATCAACAAAAACCTGGGCAAGTCACCCTACTCAATTTTGTCAAAAAGAAAGCCTACTGTAAAGCATCTGCATGTGTTTGGAAGCAAATGTTTTGTGCTCAAAGACAACTCTGAATCTGTTGAAAAATTTGACTCTAAAGTATTTGAAACTATTTTTTTGGGATATTCATTGGAAAGGACTGCCTACATAGTCTACGTATTAGAGCAGAAGAAAATAATGGAAAGCATAGATTTGACATTTGATGATGATAATTGTCCAGGCCTGGAATGTTTTGATGAATATGAAGCTGAAGCTTTTAAGTTTGAAAATCTTAATATTGACAGTGATTCTGATGATGATGCTGAGGTCAACACAAACTAACTGATGGATTACGGCCTGGTGTTACATAAGATTCCAATCATGTGTGACAATACTGGTGCTATATCTATTGTTGATAACCCAATTAATCATCCGAGAACTAAGCACATTGATGTAAGGTACCATTTTATGAGAGATCATGCTGCTTATTTTTGTTCCAACAGAAAAACAATTAGCTTATATTTTCACTAAACCTTTGGATGAAATAATTTTCACTAGACTTGATGGTAAAATTGGTATGTTAAATTCTTCATCCTAAAGACAAGAACTCAGCTAATATGTTGCAACAAATCAATTCCTTATAAATCAAAATTAATTTGATTTAATTAGAAATTAACTGAAATATGATTTATAAATATTTCAAAATTCTCTGTATATTTATTTTAATTATATTTAACTTGGAATTTTTCTAATTCTAAGAAAAGCTGTCTAAATGTTAATTCACATTTTCAATATGTGAAATTAATATAAGACAGAGTTGAGTAAGAACAAAAGTATGTAGATAAACTGAGTTCTCGATAAGTCTAAATGACTTCTCGACAAGTCTAAATATATGGCTTCTTGATGAACTTCTCGATAAGCCTCTTTGTGACTTCTCGATAAGTATTGTAGAGATCTCGATATACTTATCGATATGGATTTCTCTTCAAGTTCAAATTTTATACTTCTCGATAACTCAAAACTGGAATAATTTAGTTTAATAAATTATTTCATTAAAATACTTTTAATATAAAATCACTTCTTATTTTATGTTGATTTATTCAATAAAAATTAGAATAATTTAGTCCAATAAGGACAAACTAGGTATTTGTACAACATCTCGATAAGTTACTATCTAGTTCTCGATAAGAGTCATGAAGTGACATCTCAGCATGAGTTCTCTATATGTCATATGACTTCTATACAAGCTAATACCAACTGACCATTCTTCACTTATCGACAAGTCACATCTCTATCCTATAAATACCCAGACGTCTCGATATAACCCCTCTTTACGCTTTCGAGATCTCAATTAACCTAATTTCTACAAACTTTTACCATTCTCCACCATTTCAAGCTTTTTCTCTCTTTAAACACTTACCCACTCAAACTCAAACTCTTCCAATGATTGCCAACAATGTTAGACCTATTATTCCCAAAGATGGAACCAACTACCTAGCTTTTGTAGATGCAAACCAAACACCTGATACCTTCAAATATTTTGTCAAATTTATTTCTGATTACTATCTGTCAGGGGCTTTGACTGTAAACCCTGTGCTTTACCTGGATGTATTGAATGAGTTCTGGAACAAAGCAGTTATCGACACTATTGTTCATGACAATCAAGCTGATGTTGATGACATCAACAAAGCCTTGGGTATTCAACATGGTAGAGGCACCAACAACACATGAACTGGCTGAGTTTATGGACTTCATAAACTAGAGTGAGAAGATTGATATGGCCAGGTTGAACAAGAAGAACTTGAGGAGGGAATGGTCCTTTGTGTTTGACTCTATCATAAGGGAATTCACATGCAGAAAGACTAGCTATGACAACATCTCCAGTGTGGTGCAGAAGTTGGTGTATTCCATGGCCTACAAAAAACACCTCAATGTTGGAAGCTTGATCCTGGAAGAACTGAGCACAAGGCTTACCATGCATTTGGTAAGTAGAGGTAAGGAAATTTTCTTTCCTAGATTCTTATTGTCCACTTTAAATCATAAAGTAGCTGACATTCACATGCTAGATAGTATAGATAGAAATCAGATAGGCATTTGTAAACAGGTGTACAGATTTCTATTTGGTTCACTAACTACAAAAAATCAGGTAAAGGTGGGTCTAAATGTCATTGACTTCATGTTAGATAGATTTAGAATTACCCTTACCCTATGTCTGATATGAGATTAAGTGCAATATCTAGTACAACTATGGCATCTGCACCCATAGAAGAACCCATACAGGATAGCATACAGGGGCCTTCCACAACTGAGACCTTTCCTTCAAAACCATTAGCTGCTAGGAAACCAACTGCTTCATCCTCTCAAAAGGATGGAGTTAGTAAAAAGAAGAGAAAGCAAACACCTTTAGTAGTTGTTACTGAGAGTGGTGAGGACCTAACACAAACTGAGTCTCACTTGGTCAGAAAACCAAATAAGCAAAGGAATGTTTTGTTGACCACTCAAATGTCCACCTCTGCATCTTCTCAAAAAGAGGCAATTATAATACAGGGGAAAAAATATACTCTAGTGGCACCTTCTCAACAAGGTGTCACTATTGAATCAACCATTCTCTCCAAAGCACCATGTAAAGAGTCTGCACCCCCTCTTAAGCACTCTCAAGAGGGTGAAAGGAGTCAAATGGTTGGCACACACACTGACAACACATCAATTGAAACTCCCTCATCCATTCAGGGGGAGTTGCCAACATTCATGCCTAAGCTCACTCACCTCATTTCTCAAATTTCTTCATCTTACAATGAGGGGCTTGAATCTTCTTCTCAAGCCTTGCCAAAATCAAGTGACACGGTTCAAGAAACTGTGCTCACCGCCCAAGCACCAAATTTAGATGGTGAGAGGTTACATGCTGAGGTAGACCTTGATGACACCATCACAAACATAGGGGTTTCATCAGTTTTTACTGAAGACCCTGTGCAGGTTACAAATGCACCTTCATGTGCACAATGGTCTTCACTAGCTGAAAGGTTTGAGGATAGTACTCTTGAGGGGGAGCTACTCAAATCCTCTCCAATTCAATTGGAGGTTTCTCATGCAGAAACAACTCCCCTCAAAACCCTAACTGAAATTGCTTAGTCAATTGAAGTTAGGAGTTTAATTGTCAATGATCCAGCTATTTGAGAGGCAAGTACTCAAGCACATTCAAGTGCCAGTCTCTTGCAAAAGGGACAAGGGTTTGAGGCCATGGTACATGACAGTAACCTGGTCAACTCCCTTCCAATTCCGATGGAGGTTCACTCTACTAGTGAATAACATACTGTCATAACCACAGTTCCTACTGTGAGCCAAACCGTGCCATCAGTCACAAGTAGGGTTGTCAAAAAAATTCGAAAAATTAGATATTCGTCCGAAAAATTCGCATTCGTATCCGAAATAAAGCGGATATTATCTGTATTCGAAACAAATCGGATATTATCCGTATTCGAATCCGACGATTACAGATATAGATACGGGTATAAGCATATTTGTATCCAATAATATCCGAATCCGAATATATATATTATATTTATATATAATTTAAATTTTATTATATTAAATTTGTAGTATGTGTATATGTATATAAATACACACACACGCACACACACATATACACATATATATATATTTAAATATTATATTTATAAAAAAATTATATAATGGTAAAAATAGAGTTGACATATATAAAAAAATCATTAGAGTTCAACAATTTAAAGATAACAAATACATTGAAAAGATAAATAAAAATTAATTTTTGAATAAATTAAAATAGGATTAAATTGCTCTAAATCTTATTTTAATTTTTAAAAATGAAATTTTAATTTTTATAGTATTTTTTTCAATTATTAATATAAAAATAAAAAATCTGATTGAAAATCGGATCCGGATATTATCCGTATCCGGATAGTATCCGTAGGATCCAGATTCAGATATTATTCTTTAAATATTTCTGGATTTAGATACGGATACGAATACGAATTTTTGGATTTGGATCCGGATACAGATATAGGCAGATCTGTTGTACAAGACATGCCTGTACTATAACAAAAGACTGTCAAATTGACAGCCCTAAGAATTAGTTGTATGATAATCTAAATTTGTATATGGTACTGTATTACTTGAGTCTGTACAAATGTCAAAGATTAGACTGAAGTATTATTCTGTAAACAGTCTCAAGCCTAAGAATAAACTCTGGAAGAAGATCAAGAAGATCATGCCTCAGAGAAATTGTGAAGAAGCTTGGACTTGAATAAATTTGTTTTGGGAAAAATATTCTAAGTCAAGATATCTACAAGTCACATATCAAGTCATATAGAGAAGTCATTAGAGAACTCCAGAATGACTTATCGAGAAGTCCAGGATAGCTTATAGAGAAGTCTCATAGATATCGACAAGCCAAATGAAGACATGAAGATCAGAGATATCGACAAGTCATTTCTACATTAAAGAACTTAGAGATATCGACAAGTCAAATTCTCATTAGAGATCTCAGAGATGTCGACAAGTCAAAATGCTTATAGAGATCTCAGAGATATCGACAAGTCACTTCTACATGCAGAAGTTTGGAGACCTCGACAAGCCAAGTTCACTTATAGAGAACTTAAAGACCTCGACAAGTCAAAACACTTATAGAGAACTAAGAGATCCCGATAAGCCATTATACTTATCGAGATGTTAGTTCTCTATAGTTCAAACCGGAGATCTCGATATAAACCTCAAGTACAGAATGTAGACTAGTTAAAGATCCAAGATTATCAATCAACCAACAAATCAATCACTGATATGAAAAGTCTACAAAAGCAGCTTGAAGAGTACAAGATCAAAAGCTAAGATTAACTGATAAAGGAAAGTCACATATATGTACAATTTGTAAAGATTCACTAAGCCCAAAATGGAAAGCTTTAGATAACTTAAAGTAGGGTTTAGTGTATGTTATTGCATGTTGTGCAAAACCTGTGTTTACTTATCTATATAGTAAACACCGGTCCTTTGTTTTTAATTATAACAAAATAGATCTAGATTTTCTAGTAACTCTATCAAGAAAGAAGCTGAGTTCATTATCAATAAAGAACCCAAAAATTTGTAGCAAGACATACTTGATTTTAATATAAAATTAAGTGAGTTTTGAAGATACTGTGATGATGTGCATGTTTATTAATTCTTTTTAAACACTATATTTCTACAATTAAACTACCTTGTTCACCTTATCCAAAATAGTTTTAAAAAGCTTAAAAATATCTAAAACACATTCACCCCCCTTATGTGTTGTATTCATTACTTAACAAGTGGTATCAGAGCAAAATCTGAAAGTAAACAGATTAAAGATCTTGGAAGAATGAATATACATAAGCTTAGCAGTATCAAGATCCCTACTTTTGACAGATCTAACTACACATTATGGAAAAAGAAAATGATGATGTTCATAAGGATGGCCGACCCATTATATGTTCAGATTCTCAAGAATGGCCATTTCACCCCCATGGAAAGAGTTGAGGAATCTACAGATGGAGACATGGTCATTCCAACTCATTATGCTCCTAAAGATCCCTCACAGTATACTAAACCTGAAAAGGAGAAAGTCTCTCTGGATGGTGGCTTACAACTGATTTTAATAGAGTCACATAACAACGTAATGTACAATAACATTATTAACTGTGACACAACCAAACAGATCTTGGAGAAGATAGAAATTCTATGTGAAGGAACAGAGGAAGTTAGGTCAAACCAAAGAAGGGTTTTGGTATCTCAATATGAGGTTTTATGGCTAAACCAAAGGAAGGAATTACTGAAGTTTTTTAGAGGTTAATAAATTGATAAATGATTTGCAGTTACATGATAAATATTATGAAGCTGAGGAGGTTAACCTAAAGTTCCTGCTAGCTCTTCCTGACCATCTTGAACAGAAAATATCAGCCATTAGAGAAGAAAGAGATCTAAGCAGAATGACTTTGGAAGTTCCATATGGAATCTTGAAAACTTATAAACTTGAGATGCTACAGAGAAAGTCATTGAAGGCACACCATGGACATGTGGTTGATGGTTCCAGTGCTTTGATTGTACATGACAGAGAAGAAAGTGAAGATGAGCAAGATAATCAAGTTCCAGTTATTCAAGTTGTGGAACAAAAGAACAAAGGACCTCAGAAGCAAGTTGTGTTGGAGCTGGAGGAAGAGGAATATTACACCTTGGATGACCTAGATGAAATGGACCAATATATGGCTTAATTGGCTAGGAAATTCTCCAACATAAGAATCAAGAAGCCAAGGTTTTTCAAAGGCAAGGGACAATCTTACAACAGCAACAATTAGAAACCCAAAGCTCAGTATAATTCAGCTAGCAAAGGTGGCTACAAAACATGATCCGTGGAAAGATCAAAGATAAGGTGCTTCAACTGTGATGAGTTGGGTCACTTTGCTACTGAATGCAGGAAGCCCAAAAAGGTGAAGAAGGATAAAACTTATTTGGAACTAGAAGAAAATATGAAGCTCTCTTAAAGAAACAGTTTGGAAAAGCCTATATTGCAGAAGGGAAGAGTTGGGATGACACTGATAATGATGATGAGGATGAAAAAGTTGGAAACTATACACTAATGGCTTTTGAGCATGGAGAAGCATCCACTTCAAAATCAGAGGTACCAACTCTAACCACTATTGATTTAAATGTTAGTCAATATAAGGAGACTGTGGAAAAGATGAGTGTAGAGATGTTTCATATACACAATAACATGGTAGCAGCTACTGAGGAGGTCAGTAGGCTAACAAAAGATAATGAGAAGATTGAGAGTGAGAAGCAAAGAGTTGATCTGTTGCTTGTGGAGCTTGACATAGTCAAGCAAGAAAATGGATATCTGAAAAACAAGCTAAAGTGTGCTAATGAAATTGAAGTTGTGTTGAGGGAAAAGTTGGAAAAGAATGAAGTGAAACTGAAATCTTACAGGAATGCATCTGATTTGGTTGGTTTGTATCATGAGAAGAACAAGCCATGCGCTAACATAGCTATTGGGCTTGATTATGATGCTTTGAACAACAACAAGAAAGTTGTAGGTGATAAAGGAAAAACAACTGAAAGTGAAGATATCCCAACTATGCTGAGAAAGGTTGGTTCACCTATGTTCAAAGCATGTGAAGTAAATTTCAGTGAAGAAGAGTTGATCATAAAACAAAAAATTGTTGATGAAGACATTGAAAAGAAAAATGCAGAAACAACTCCAACTTCCAAAGTTGAAATTGAATCCCATAATCAACCAGGATTCCAAAACACCTGCCAAGGAAGTTATAACAGAAGATGCAAGAAAGAAGAAGAAGAATAGAAATGGGAAGATTGGGATAAACAAAAGCAATAACTTTGCATCTGTTGTAGATGCTCCAATAAAATAATGTCAAAGATGTGGCTCTGTGAATCATCTAACTCACCTTTGTAAAAAGGTTGTTAGCAAGCCAGTGGAAGGAGCATGCAAGAACAGTGAAGCAAATGCAAATGATCCCTACTCATTCTGTGACAAGTTTAACTGCATCCCTTGTAACCTAAAAGTGATGAAGAGTTTTCATAAGCTGAGAGTAGACCTCAAAGAAGTGAATATTGGGTCTGCATCAAAAAGGGAGAATGCACAACAGTCCATGAATACTATTCTTTCCGAATCAACTTATTCTAACTCTGCACATTCTGTAAACAAGAAGAAAATACCTAACACTGCTTGAGTTGCTAAACACACTTAATCCTCATTGTATCCAGGGAAAAAAGAAGAAAGTCATATGTTCATAGACAGTGGATGCTCAAGACATATGACATGTGATATTTCCCTGTTATCACAATTTGAGGAGAAAGATGGCACATTAGTAACTTTTGGAGACAACAGCAAAGGTTTCATAATGGTATACGGAAAATTGATTTCTGGAAATGTTGTCATTGAAGATGTAACACTGGTAGCTGGTCTTGAAGTGAATCTTCTTAGTGTCATTCAATTTACAGACAAAGGGTTCAAGGTTTCATTTGACAAAGAAGACTGCACTTTTATCAGCAAAAAGACTGGTGAGGTAGCTCTGAAAGGAGCAAGGAAGGGAAGCTTATTTGTTGCAGACTTGGACTCACCAAATGAGGATGGAATATGTTGCTTCTACACTAAGGCCTCTGTAGAGCAAAGCAAGTTATGGCATAAGAAGCTGTCTCACTTGAATTTAAAAGCAATAAACACTCTAGTCAAGAAGGAGTTAGTGAGAGATATGCCAAACCTGGAGTTTGCTCAAGATGAAGTCTGTGATGCTTGTCAAAAGGGAAAAATGAAAAGATCAAGTCACAAGAGTAAAACTGTGAATTCCATAAGTGCACCTCTACAACTTATTCACATGGATTTATTTGGACCAGTTAATGTCCTGTCAATTTCAAAAAAGAGATATGCACTTCTGATGGTGGATGATTACTCAAGATACACATGGGTAGAATTTATGCACTCTAAACATGAAATTCCACATATCATAATTGAACACATCAAGAAAATTGAGAAGCAAGCTGAAGATCATGAATGTGTGAAAAGATTGAGGAGTGACAATGGCACAGAATTCAGGAATGCAATATTAAATGATTTTTTTAAAGACAAGGGCATTGTTCAGGAGTTCTCAGTTGCAAGAACACCTCAGGAAAATGGGGTAGTTGAGAGAAAGAACAGAACACTAGTAGAGGCTGCTAGAACAATGCTATAAGATGCCAATTTGTCAACTAGTTTTTGGGAAGAAGCTGTCAACACTGCATGCTACACTCAAAACAGGTATCTCATCAACAAGAATCTTGGAAAATCACCCTAATCAATCATATCAAGAAGGAAGCCTATTGTAAAACATCTTCATATGTTTGGACGCAAGTGCTATATTTTGAAGGACAACTCTGAAGATGTGGGAAAATTTGACTCTAAAGTTTTTGAGGCAATTTTTCTGGGATATTCATTGGAGAGAACTGCATACAAAATCTATGTGATTGAACAGAAGAAAATCATGGAAAGCACATATGTTACTTTTGATGATGACAAAAGTCCAGGCTTGGAATGCTTTGGTGAAAATGAAGCTGAGATCCTATGTTATTCCCAAATAATCTAACAAAGAATTACAGAAGGGGGTTAAATGTAATTCCAGTTTCTTTTTCGAATTTAAGAACTGTTCTATCTTAAATATATAAATGTGTTTGATTTAGCTAAAGTGTGGAATGAAAATATTAAAGAAATCAAACACAGAGTGATTAAACACAAGTATTTAAAAACTTTCTGGTGGATTGAACTTTTCCACCAGAGATTTATATAAAATCGAGAACTATGTGATACAAAGATTGTACATAGCTGCTTACTAGTAGAACTACAAACTATAGAGAAATTCTTTACAAATTTTGCTTTATATATTTCTCTAGTTGAATGTTTGTTTACTTGATTGAATCTCTATTATTCTACTTGCTACACTTGGTTTATATATCACCAAGTTACATGATAAAAAGATAAATAAATAAGAAAAAATGTTTCTTAGTCTAATTACATGCTTCTTCATTTCTCTATCCAACATCTTTGGATATCTTCAAGTTAGCATGGAAATGGAAATACTTCTTTGTTCTCTAAAACCTGTAAATAGGCTGCGATATTCCATTTGCATCTAATCAACCCATGTGACTGTCAAGTCACTATCAACAACAATTTGAATTAGAACATACGTTGAAACCTCATTGAATCATTTGTTGAAACTTTGATGAATCATCCGTCGAAGCTTCATTAGATCATCCGTGGAATGTGACTTGGGTCATCCATCCAAACCTTGTAGAATCATTCGTTGAAAGTTTTCATAGCAGTTAACTCTATTTCACTTATGCAAAATTACAAGGCATCTAGTATTTACAATTAGCCAACTTATTTTGCATATCAAACTAGTAGTCAACATGACTTTCAATATCCTACAACTTCTAGATCTTTAAGGTTTAGTAGAATGCAGAAATGTGTTACAAGACTTATTACTACATAAGCTACTCTCTCAACGGATATTAAAGTGATCATTCGTTGAAAGCTACAAAAACACTAAATTAAATCTACTGAGTTGTTTTATTTAACTTATCATGAAGTACACAACATATTCCTAACAATCTCCCCCAATTTATGTCTACTGGAATTGTAGGCATAAATTAATAGAAACTTGATGATAACAAAATACCTTATGAATACAGACTGATTTATAGCAGATAAAATTAACAAGTGTTGTAATTTATTAAAAATTATGTAGAGGAAGGTTTATAGAGAATCTCACAAACCATTTTTAAGGTGCTCCTCTAGACTTAGCAGATTTAACTTATTTTCTTGACTGTCTAAACTTCTTTCCCAATTTCTTATTGTTTTCTTCAATCTGGTGTTGAAGTTACCTGTAGAATTCAGATTCATCTTTATTTGTATGATCCATCATTTCTTGCATCTTCATGAGAGTTTTATTACTTAAAATTTTTAACTGATCTTCCATTCTGAAGAATCTTCTGGTGCACTCCTCATCCTTGAACTCCATCAATCAGTATGGCCTCAAATGCACTCTATCTCCATTGTAGGGAATAGTTAAGACTCTTAAGAGTGCATTTGGGTTTCTCCTGCTATTCATTATCTCCTCAATTTTATTCAGTACCATCTTTTTGGCAACAGTGTTGAACCCAAAGTTCTTCTTTATTGAGGAGAAAATCATTACTAGAACAGAATAGCCTTTACTGAGAATTTTGTGAAGAGGCCAAGTTAGCTCTTTTCCACCCTTATACCTGAAGACCAATCTTTCTGGAAGATGCTTGTAAGAATCAGTAGCTCTTACTTCTTCTAGCTCATCCAGATAGAGATTTAGGTCTGAAAATTCCTTGATGTCACAGATGGAGAGTTGATCTCCCTTGTTGACAATTGGTTTGGCTTTGGCTAAGGCTTTGGATTGAAGTTTGACAGGCTTGGCCTTTTGATTGCTCTTGACTTTGTTTTTCTTGGTTTGGTTTGGATTGGGATTTTTAGATCAGAAAGTGGCAGGCTTTCCCAATCTATAGGTTCATCCTTGGAAATTATGGGTTCACCATGGAAGTTTGATGTCATTGTAGTGTCAGGAAGAATATATTCCAATATTTCAATGATGTCCTTCTTGACTTGTCCAATTTCTGTCTTGATCTCAGATACATCTTGATTTTTCTTGAGAGATTGGATTTTGTGCAAGTGAAGAGACTCAAGGTGTGTTTGGAGAAGACTCTTGGTGTTGGCAACTGTAGTAGCTTGAAGAGTTGTCTGAGTCTGATGGATTATGTGGAATAAAGTTGATTTGAAGTGATGTTCACTATAGTCTTTGCTAAACATCCATACTGGAGTGTTTGTGCTTGAGCTAGGACCTGCATCTCCCCTATGTCCATGAAATCCTCTTCATCATTAGAAGCATGCCCAAATGTGCCATTAGAATCTAACTCAAAATCATCACCAGCTGCAGGTGGAAGTGAGTTGATTGCATCCTTGGCCCTTAGCATTGAAGCTGTTGTGTGCACCAAGTTGAGAATTCTCTCAGCAACCTCATTGTCCTGTTTAGCTAAAGTTAGATAAGCTGGAACATGGTAAGTAAATGCCTCAGCTTCATAAGAAATAGAGTCTAAGATAACTTGATATTCTTTCTGAAATAGCTGCTTTTTTTCAGCCTCATTGACATCCCTTAACTCACTAACAATGGGCTCTTCCCATTTTTTTGTACCTGCTTTTCTCTCATGTTCTCTCTATTCTTGCATCAAGGGCTCCCCTTGGATTTCCACCATCACCTTCACCTTCTAAGGTGGGATTCCTCTCACTCTTTTTTGCCAAGCTGGAAGAAATAACTTATATTAGTTCACTCGTTTCCTCTCCTTTTGCCTGAGAGCAACTCAGCCTCTCACTCTGTTCACTCCCTTTCCTCAATCCTAAGAGTGATTGTACAACTAACAAATCATCTACACTTGTAACAATAGTTGAAATTCCAAGTGGTGCAGTGATATTTAACGGGTGAGAGACATTCGTCAAGATAGTAGTTGAGAGTTTCAACGGATGATTGCTGTTAAGCACATCCGTCGAGATACAACCACTAGTCAACGAATGAAGGATATCCATCGAGATAGTAGAAATGATAATGTTTGGAGTGGAAACTAATGTAGAATTTGTGGTGATTGATGTGAGATTTTGCACAGATTTCTCAGTAGAGTCAGAAAGAAATGGCAAGTGAGGCAACGAATCATCCAAAAGATGATGCACACTTTTTTAAGATTTTGGCTTCTCCAAGAGAGTTAAAGATGGAGAATCGGGAATTGATGTGTGAATCATGTCCATATCCAGAGAGTTAGTGGGTGAGTTTTGTGTTTGAGTATGAGGTGCTTCTATTGTAAGAGATTCTAGCTGTGACTCCATATTTATTGGAGCCGCATCAATCTGACTTTGAGAAGGTGCTGTAACTGAGTCTTTGACTGTAGTTTGCACAGTGTGTGCACCATGTGTATCCCCATATGTTTTAGATTTCTTCTTTATTATGTAGGTTTGAGATAGGTCTGTGTCCCTAACCCTTTTGGCCTGTGCTCTTGGCTGATAGGTTTGTTCAATAGTCACATCCTTTTGGGAGGATGCAACTAGTAATAAGCTAGATTTCTTATTAATCACTACAGTTTGTTGGGAAACTGCAGTGTGGCTAGGCTGGGTTACACACACCTCTACCTCCTTATCCTTAGGGTTTCTTTGATGTTCACCCTGTCCCTCACCAAGCTTACTCCCCTTCACACTCCCCTTTTTGGTTTTAGTAGTTTTTGAAACTAGTCCCTTTTGAGAGGAACTAGAGTGGGGTCTTTGAGACTTGGATTTAGAAACTTTGGTTTTAGTGGCTTGGGTAGGCATCTGTTGGAGCAAACTCACAGATTCCATAGCCACAGTTGTCTGCAAAGAAACTTGTGGTAGAGAAGTAGCAGAGACAAAAGTGTTTACCTCACTTACCTGTGGCCCCTCTATGATTGGCAAGTAAACTAGAGGAACCTCACTGAGGTTGTCTTCCCCGTTCAAGTCAGCAATAACTATCCTTTCTTGAACCCAAAAATCAAGTTTGTTGGTTGGGTTCTCAATGATAAGGTTTTCAGAAACAAAATTAGCTAGTAACATAAAGAATCTAGCCTAATATATGTTTTTAGGCCTTTTCTTTATGTCTCCTAGTTTGTAACCTAACTCATACAAGACATACTCACTAAAATTATGTTAGGAAATGAATAACACACAGGGGGTGCATGTGTTTTACTGTTTTTAAGCTTTTCTTCAATGTTTATGGTTGAACAAAGTAAATTGATTCCTGTAGTGAAATGTGTTCATGCAGAATTTAAACTTGTAGAAAAGTAAAGAACACAGATCTTCAAAACTCACTTAATTTTATATTAAAATTAAGACTGTTTTGCTACAAAATTTGTAGGCTCTTTGTTGATATAGAGCTTAGCTTCTTCTTGAGAGTGTTACAAGAAATCTTATCTAAATTGTTACAACTGACTAAATGACTAGTGTTAACTTTATAACTCAGTTAATTGCTAGTTTATACAATGGATAATAAAACATGCTATTCGGTTTTCTAAACAGTCACTTGTCATTTCTATTTATAGAAAAACAGACCTTTCATTTATGGCTTAACATATCTTTAGCATCCCGTGTTCACTTTAATCTTCCTCTGTCAGTTAATCTTTGCCATTGATCTTGCATACTCTTCAAGCTGCTTTTTGTAGACTTGTCAATCCAGCCGTTGGATTGTTTGTTGATTGTTTATCTTGGATATTGAACTGATCTGCAACCTTGTACTTTTAGACTGTACATAGAGATCTCCAGATTAGGTATATAGAACACTTGACATCTCGATAAGTATATAGGCTTATCGAGATCTCTAGCATTCCATATTTAGATTGGCTTGTAGAGGTCTTCAGCTTGTCGAGATCTGTAGTCTTCACATCTACACTTTGACTTATCAATAAGTCTTAGTTCTCTAGTGGCTTCTTGACTTGTCGATATCTCAGAGTTCCTTAATCAAATTCACCTTGTCGATATCTCATGGTTCTCTAGTGAATTTTGACTTATCGATATCTCTGAGTTCTCTAGTGGAACTTGACTTATCGATAACTTTGAGTTCTCTACTGAATGTAGACTTGTTGATAACTCTGAGTTCTCTAGTGAAGGAATGACTTGTCGATATCTCCAATCTTCAGTTCTTCAATTTGGCTTGTCGATATCTTCCTGAGTTCTCTAGTAGCTATCCTGACTTCTCAATAAGCCATTCTAGAGCTCTCGAATGACTTCTCTATAACATTAAATCTGTGACTTGTAGAGATCTTAACTTAGAATATTTTTCTCCAAACAGATTTATTCAACTCCAAGCTTCTTCAAAATTCTTCTGAGGCATGATCTTCTTGATCTTCTTCCAGATAGAATCCTTAGGCTTGATACTGTTTCAAAAAAAGACTCCAGTCCGCTCCTTTGCATTTTTACCGACTTTAAGTGTTACAAGTATAAATACAAATTAAGATAACAATACAACTTACTTAGGGTTGACAAGATGTCTTAGTCTTGTTAAAGTACATGCATGTCTTTTACAACAATCTCCCCCAATTTGTGAGAAGATTGCTTAACACAAATTCAAGCCTGTTAACAAGACTAACCCCAAGTTTAAAATGATGGAAGATAAAATTAATACATAGAGCTTGAGAGAATTACAACTTGTACAGCATAAGATTCACAAGGTTCAATGGTTACAAGATTCAGGTAAAGACAATTTTTACATCTGCTTCTTTTCTAAGTTGATCCTTCAATTTGTCAATAATTTTAAGTTCTTCTATGATAGGTGTTCCACATAGAGCTTCTACAAGTTTTTGTCTTGCTGCCTTAGAATAACCTTGGTCCAGAAACTCTATGCAGAACCTTGACACTCCACCAGCTCTAATGTTTAGAAATCTCCCATCTTTAGAAATTCTGCCCATTCCTTTTGCTTTCAACTCTTCTCATCTTTTTATGTACATGTCTATCTCTTCATCATGCCTCCTTCTTCTTTCTTCAGCTTCAGCCTTATCTCTTTTCTTTGTTTCCTCCCTTTCAATCAACCATTTAGCTAGAGATGATCTCCATACCCTTGTAGCAGTATCCTTGCCTTTTAATAAACTTATTACTCTCTTAATTTCTGTAGGAGCCAAAGAATCCATTAAGCTTTTGTTAAGAAGAGTGAATGTACCATCCTTAAAGAAAAAATTCTGACTTCAATCAAGGATACAATCAAAACTCTAACAATTTCCTCAGCTAGATATTGGAAATGGTCTTCATCTGAGGTGCACCAATTTAGAGGTAGAAAGTCAGATTCCTTAAAGCAATTACAGATGGCTCTTTCAGTGACTTCCACTTTCTTTACAGGCTTGACTTTTTTATACTTTCTCCCAATAGATTTGAGCTTGAATTTTAGTGAAGGTTTGGCTAAAGGTGGGGTTGTCATTTTCTTGAGATTTGTGGCTTGAGGTGATTGGAATTTTTAGGAAGGAGTTGGCAGTTTGTCTGTAAAGAAATTTTGGCTTAGATGTTTGAGAAGGTTTGATGTTCGAGATAGTTGATGTTGTAGGTTGAGCTAATGTTTAAGCTAGTTGTGTTTAGATTTTTAGGGATTGGTGTGGTTTCGAGCCATCATGAAGCTTCTTGCTCCTCCTCTCACCTCTTCTCTTCTTTTCTTCATCTTTCTTTTCATCCTCCTTCTTCTTCTCTCCACCCTTGCTGCCAGATGGCTTACTGGATTGACTTGGATTTGAGCCAGAAGGATTTTGATCATCTTTCTTCTGCTCATCATCATCCAAATCATCCTTGTTAATTTGAGTTTTAGGTAAGTTGGCTTCTGCATTATTCAAGTATCTTCTCAACAACTTTATCATCTCCTCATCTTTAACAGTTGTATTCCTTTTTGATTTCATCTCAGTTTTAAGAGACATGCTAAGCTTCTTATTTGCCATGACACACTGCTTAGGAACTTGAAAGTGTTTGAAGTGTTTGGTAGTAGGAGAGATGTATGCCACTCCCTTGCTAGGCTGTAGATAAGCTTCTGGGAAAGCATCCACTTGTGCATTTTTCAATTCTGTTAGCAAGAGAGTGTCTTCATGAATCACTAATCTGACTTTGTTTATCAGATTATCTAACTTAGATGCCCTCTTAGAGATAAGACAGTTGAGAGACATCTGCATACATATGTCTACCCTTGAGTCATTGATGTTGACCACTATCCTTCTTTCTTTGAAGTTACCTCTTATAACCAAGATCACCCTTATTGAGTTGATTGTCCTATCCAATGCTTTCTTGTAGGTGGAGAAATTATCATTGAGAGAAGCTCTGAGTGCCTTAAGCAATTCATCAAACTCCCTGCTTAGACTGGGACCCTTAACTGCTTTAAAAAATCTCTTCACTCCAATATCAGCTTCTTGACTTAAGCTCTTGTCAGCAGCTTGTACTTGTCATTGAGATGACCTTGATTGTGCCAATCTAGCCTCTATCTCCCCCTTAGTCTTGTTGACAGGCATGAGTAGTGAAGGAATTTACGGATGAGCGGAAGCGTCATATAACAATTATTCCGTAAAAACCATGTATCGCACATATAGAAAAACATATAAATCAAAATAATGGAGGAACCGTAACCATACCTTAAAATCGGAGCTTTATAAAATGGTTGCTAGCAGTTGCTTCTCAGTGTGTGAAGCACTCTACCGGTATCCACCAAGAATAATCCTCTTCGATGAAGCTTTTTATAAAACCAAGCTTTTATAAAAATGAAGTTTTGGGAGAGAGAGAGAGAGAGGAAGAGGATGGAGGCTAGCTTCTTCTTAGGTTTTTCACAAAAACCAAGTGTATCTTTAGAATGAGCCATCTCATTCTATTTATAGGGCTCTCCTAGGGTTTTTATAATATATCAATATATATATATATATTAGCCCCACATTTTATCTTTATAAAATGCTTTAATAATAATTAAAACTATTTTAATCATTATTTCTTTTTCTTAACTATTTAGAAAATAATTCTCTCTCATTATTTCATCAAAGAAAATATTCTTTTATGGTGTGACCCTGTAGGTTCAATATTATGCCGGTAGTAGAAATAAATAATAGTAAACTTTTATTAATTATTTACATGAATACTAAAATTCACTAAATATAATTAACTGATTAATTATATTTATTCTACATCGTGAGTGATGTTTCTCAACATATCGCGACTATCCGGATAATATGAATTCACTGCTTAAAATACCAAGAACCTGTCAGTGACTAATTACTATACAATGAACTCCTTCTACCCTTACAATATCCCGATTAAATACAAGGCATGGATCTCGTGTCAGGCCTATCAAATTTAATCATATGATTTCTTATTCATAATGCAAAGTTCATATTAATGCAAATTAGAAACTCCTTTCTAATTTCATACACTCTGGCCAGAGATTCCAGAACTCGCGTACTAAGAATAGCATAGGATATTCTCTTCCTATACTGGAAGGGGTAGATCCTCTATTGACGTTAACTATCTCTATACACAAATCCCTATGCCCAGAATAGACCTAATGGATGTCCTTGAGACTAAGGACTAAACCAAAGCACAGTTCATTATAACTTTAACGATCTCAAGTCTAAGGACACTTGTACAACTATCACTCAGTGAATAACTATTGACACGTGAGTAATCTCCATTAGTTGTTCAACTTATCGAGTCATGTTCAGTGATCTTATTCCCTAATAAGCACCTACATACTAGCTATAGTGTCACCACACAAATGCCTATGAGAACAGACATCCTCCTGAAGGGAGCAAGCATAGTATGTACCAATCTTTGCGGATCTACTAACATCAGATTAGTTATCCTATGATTAGAAACTGTTTAAGTCTAGAGTTATCATCTTCTAGATCTCACTATTATAATCTCATTATAATTCTAGAAGCTTTACTCTAAACTATAGAGCATCTAATTTAAAACACTTTAAATAGATAAAGCCTATAATAAAACCAAAATAGGTCTTTTATTAATTTCAATGAAATCAAATAGGAATACAAGAAAGTTCTTCCTAACTCATCATACATGATTGGATTTAGGACAAACACTTTCAAGTAGGGGAGTAGGAATTTCAGGCCTTACTTGTTCAGGCATAGAAGGTAGTGGTATGTTGAGTTTACCCATGATGACTCCTAAAGCTATAGAATTCTGCATTTGAAGATGCTTATGGGAGTCCACTAGAGTTTGGATATCTTTTTATTGGCTCTTGACAAGAGATGTCAAAGACTGAACTTGTGCATTGAGAGAGGAGTTGGAGTCTTGCAATGCTGTGACTTGACCCTGTAGAGACTGAATTTGTAGATTTGTTAAAGTGGATCCAGGCTAATAAGAGCTGCTAGATGTACCGAAGTGTTCTTCTTTAGCCTCTTTTATCCCTTTCATTAGCAACGCTGAAGGCTTAAATCTGCTCTGGTGAAGTTGATCCAGCTGGACCTTGGTCTCATTTGAGTGAGTAATTTATTTCTGGATCATTTCATGGAGATTGGTGAAAGATTGTTTGAGGTTTTTGACTTCCTTCTCAATGGAGGCAAGATCCATCCTAGCGATTTGCTCAGTAAAATGCTTGAATTTCTTAGAGATCTACTCTTGAGATGGTATGATCATGTCCATCTTCTCATTCACCAATTTTCTTATTCTGTCTTCATGGCCAGTAAGCTTGATTTTAAGAGCTTTACCAAACAGATGAAATGCTTTGAGTTGAGCTTTGTATATATCTGTAATGGCATCATAGACAGCTTCTGGACTCAAGTCTTTTGCATTGCTCCCCAGAATAGTAACATACTCTTCTCTAACTCTGGCCAGAACTTGATTCATCTCTAGGGCAAAGTCATCAAACAGCCATGCATCCACATTCCCATCTAGCTCTGCATCATTGAAAATTTTCTCCTTTTGCTCCTCAACCTCTTCATTGTAAGCAAGCATGATAGCTTGATAGTCTTGGTTGCTCATTCTGAAGTCAGAAGATGTTGTGAGATGTTGGCCAGTCCAGAGATCTGCTCTACTAGTAGATCATCTACAGAAATCGGTTGAGAGGCAGATTCTTGCAGCCACTGAGAGAGTATGTTAGGTTGTTGAGGTTGTGAGGTGGATGGTTCATCAGAAACACCTGTGACTAGGGTCACAGTTTGGCTCACAGATTGCTCTATGGTTTTGACAGTGTGTTGTCCTCCACTTGTAGTGGGAACCTCCAATTGAATTGGAGGGGATTTGACTGGGTTACTGTCATGTACACCAACCTCAAACCCTTGTGTGTCTTTCAACATACTGGCACTTGAATGTGCTATGCTTGCCTTTTCTATGATAAGATCATGGACAATTGTACTCATAGCTTCAACTGCCAAGGCAATTTCTTCTAGGGTTGTGAGCGGAGTTGTTCCTACATGAGGAACCTCCAATTTAATTGGAGAGGATTTAGAAAGCTCCCCCTCAGGAGTACTACCCTCAAACCTTTCAGTCTGTGAAGACTGTTTTGTACATAAAGGTGCATTAGAAGTATCCATGGGGTCTTCAGTAAAGACTGATGAATCCCCCATGTTTGTGATGATGTCATCAAGGTCTACCCCAGCATGTAGCCTCTCACCATCTAAGTGGAGTGTCTGGGTGGTAAGCAAAGCTTCTTGAGCTAAATCACTTGATTTTTGGTGCACTTGAGAAGTGGATTCAAATGGAATTGGAAGAGAAGAAATTTTAGATAGAAGAGATTGTTGCTCAGATGTGAGTGTTGGCAGCTCCCCCTTAATAGATAAGGGAGCTTCAAGGAATGTATCCTCACAGTGTGTGCCTTCCTTTTCCTCCTACCATACACTTGAATTGCTTCTTGTGCAGGCTGTGCAGATCTACTTCTAGTTGATTTTACAACTGCATCCTGTTAGGAGGATATAGAGGTGGCTAGAGTGGTCAGCTCATTTTGTTTACTCCTTTTGGATCTTTTGACCAGAGGTGTTTCTATTTCAGCTCTCTCCTCACCACTCTCAGTTACAATAGTTAAGGTTGCCCCTTTTCTCTTTTTTTTACTCACCTCATCCTTTTGAGAGGATGAGGTGGTTGGTTTCCTAGCTTCTAAAGGTTTTGAAAAAATGGTTGTATCTTGGGAAGATCCCTGTTGGTGTTCCTGTGCTTGTACTTCCACAGGTTCAGGGATCATAGCTGTGCAAGATTGAATGTTAGATCTCATGTCAGGCATATAATAAGGGTAAGTCCTAAACCTCTCCAACATAAATGGAGTGATTTTCAGACTTACATTACCTTATTTTTTGTAGTAAGTGAGCCATATATTATTTTGGAAACTTACTTACAATTGCCTATTTTAGTACTATCTATACCATTCAATAGGTTTATGTCAGCTACTTTATTATTTAAAACGGACATGATAAATCTAGGAAAGAAAATTTCCTTACCACTAGCTGTCAGAGGCATAATTAGCCTGGTTGCAAGTTCTTCCAGGATCAGCAGACCAACATTCAGATGTCTGTTGTGTGCAATTGAATACACCAGCTTTTGCACAACACTTGAGATGTTGTCATATCCTGTTTTTCTGCAAATAAAGGCCCTCACTACAGAGTCAAAGATGAAAGACCATTCCTTCCTTCGATTGGTTCTGTTAAGGCTTGACATGTTGATTCTCCCACCATAGTTGATGAAATCCATGAACTCAGTCAGCTCATCAGGAGTTGGTACCTCCACCAGATTCTCAGTTGGCAGCCCCAAAGCTCTATTCACATCTTGGTCATTGAATTCTATTAGTTGGCCTCCAATTGTGCATGTCACCACCATAGAAAGAGAGTTGTTATTTACATTAGTCCTCACTATAGCTGTAGTCCAGAATTCATACAGCACATCTAGATACAGTACTGGATTTGCATTCAAAGCACATGCAAGATAGGATTCAGCCAGCAGCTTCACAAACCCCTTGAAACTATCAGGGGCTTGGTTTGCATCAGTAAAAGCAAGATAGTTGGTTCCTTTCTCTGGGATAGATGTCCTTGTAACATTTAGATCCATTATTGATTGATGAGAATGAGTGGGTAAGAAAAATTTCTGTGAAAGGATGAAAAATGAGAGAGAAATCGGCTTTGGATTGAAAGCTAGGTCTTGTTAGATCTCGAGAGTTGTAAGTAAGTGTATGTATCGAGAAGTCTGGGTATTTATAGTAAAAGCAGATGACTTGTCGAGAACTAAAAAATAGACATTTGGAATTTGTCTATCGAGAAGTCATTTTGAGAAGTGAAGTACATATCGAGAAGTTATTTTAGATTACTCTTTTAGAGAACTCAATATTGACTTATCGAGATGTCAAATAAATACCCAGTTTGTCCAAAAAGTGGACTGAATTAATTCCAACTTTTATTTGAAAAAATTCAAAATAAAATTAGAATAAATTTTCCAAAAGTATTTTATCAAAATAATTTATTAATTTAAATTATCTCAGTTTTGAGTTATCGATAAGTCAAAAAATTGTACTTGTAGAGAACTCTATGAATAAACACTACTAGAGAACTCTACAAGGACTTATCGATAAGTCACTTTTAAGCCTATCGAGAAGTCACCCGAGAAGTCAGTAAATTAACTTATCGAGAACTCACTCGAGAAGTCCTAAAATGACTTGTCGAGAAGTCAATTTATACTCATCGAGAACTCAGTTCTCTATATATTTTTGGGATTTTGTAATTCTGCCTTGTGTTAATTTTACATATTAAGAATGTTAATTAGCAACTTAACAGTTTACTTAAAATTTGAAAAATTCCAAGTTAATTGAATTTGAAAAACAAATATGCAGAGATTTCTAAAATATTTATAATTCATATTTTAGTTAATTTCCAAGTTAATCAAATTAATTTTGATTTACTGGAGATTAGTCTGCTGTAAAATATTTGCTGAGTTCTTGCCTTAGGATGAAAGGTTAGTCATTCCAATTTCACTTACAAATCTAGTGAGAGTTGCTTCATCCAAAGGTTTAGTAAAAATATCAGCTAATTGTTTTTCAGTTGGTACAAAAATGAGCTCAATGCTATGACAGGATACAAGTCTTTGAAAAGACAAAATTGACAGCTTCCACTGGAACTATTTCTGTCAACCCTTCATCTAGCAAAAACTGTATATGTGAGACCAACAGCTTCAAAACTGATTCCCTTGGGATACCATAATCCCAAGTTGAGCTTCCTTCCAGTATCTGAAGATCCTCTTTCTCCCCCTGAGGTTGTGCAATTAAACTCAGGTGTATGAGATGAGCTTCCATTTCCATAATTCTCTTGTTGAGTAGTTTCTTCATTTTCTTATTCTGAAAAACTTTACAAACTTCAACTTGAGCAAGCTCTATCTTAGGCATGTGATAAGTGGCATTTTATACCACTTAGAACGTCTTAAAATGGCTTAAATTGGTGTCTTGAAATCAAGTATTTTGTGTATTTGATGCATTTTTCTAGTGTTTATGCATTTCAGGGTTTTAGTTGCATTTCGGGGGAGGAATCATCAAGAATAAGCCTTGGCATGTGTTCACCATTGCGAGAGGAAAGAAACGGGCAGATTACGGTGAAGAAACAGAGCAAAATCAGATTTTTTTCCAGTAGAGGTCTGAGCGCCCGCTCAGCATTGCTGAGCGGCCGCGCAGCAAGCTGAGCGCCCGCTCAGCATTGCTGAGTGGCCGCGTAGCAAGCTGAGCGCCCGCTCAGCATTGCTGAGCGGCCGCGCAGGGTCGGGAAAAAAGACAAATTATTTTAGGACTTCTACTTCTGTTTGGTTTCCACTTCTATGTAATCTGAGTTTTATGGGACTATTATATAAGTAGATTTGAGACGTTTTCACAAGTGTGGATTAAAAAGAAGATTGTGTTTTTACGCAAGAAGCGAAGGAGATAAGGAAGAAGACCGATTTAGCACACCGCGACGAAGAGGAAGCATATCTTCTTGTGATTCTTGTTTCGTTGTAACGTTGGATGCTAGTTTTCTTGCTTTGAACTTATTTACTCTTGTGACGTACTCTGTTTTAATATAATTAGTTTAGTTATTATTTTCTTGTGTTTGTTTATCATGATTTCATATGAACCCATGATGATGATAAGTTCTATTATGGGCTAATCGTGATCCCGGGGACTCGGCGTATTTGTTTAGTTTATGTACTTACCATCATTGGTCATTAGGACTCAGTGATTAGGACGTAGTAGTTACTTATTTTTTTCGGTTGTGTTTCAGGTACTTTAGCAAGCGTTTATGCAAACTCGTTCTCGTGCTCGTAAGAGGACTTTAGATACAGCTGAGGAGACAGACGAAGTTCTTGATATTCCGGAGAAGTTAGATTTTGAGGATTCGGATTCAGGAACTGAGCAGAAAGAACCAGTAAACATGGGAGATCGTATTGTTTAAGCTGATTTAGCTCTTATAGATTTTTCTTGGCCTAAAATTGATGACATTCAGTCAAGCATCCTTTATCCGGCTATTCAAGCTAACACTTTTGAAATCAATCCGGGCACTATTCAGATGGTGCAGAATTCTGTTTCTTTTGGAGGAGCGGCAACTGAAGACCCCAACATGCACATAAGGAATTTTGTCGAGATCTGCAGCACTTTTTAGTATAATGGCGTGACTGATGATGCTATCAAGTTGAGGCTTTTCCCATTCTCACTGAGGGACAAGGCTAAAGACTGGTTACATTTTGAACCAGCTGGGTCCATCACTACGTGGCAAGATCTTGCGCAAAAGTTTCTGGTGAAGTTTTATCCGATGGCAAAGACTGCTGCTATGAGGAGTGCTCTTACTCAGTTTACGCAGCAACCTACAGAATCTATATGCGAGGCTTGGGAACGCTACAAGGAAATGTTGAGAAAATGTCCACATCATGGAATGCCGGATTGGATGGTGATCACTGGTTTCTATAATGGTTTGGGGGCCCAATCTCGGCCCATGCTCGATGCAGCAGCTGGAGGCGCCTTATGGGCAAAAAGCTATACTGAGGCGTATAATCTTATAGAGACGATGGTTGCAAATGAGCATCAAAACCCAACTCAGAGGATGACGTCAGGCAAGGTAACAGGTATTCTGGAAGTTCATGCAGCCATCGCTATTGCAGCCCAGCTCCAAGCGCTATCAATGAAGGTTGATTCTCTGGCTACATATGGAGTTAATCAAATAGCTATAGTTTGTGAGCTTTGTGCAGGTTCTCATGCTACGGATCAGTGTTCTCTTGTCAACGAATCTGTTCAGTATGTGAATAATTATCAGCGACAACAGCAGCCTGTGCTAGCGACCTATCATCCTAACAACAGAAATCATCCAAATTTCAGCTGGGGGAATAATCAGAATGCTATTCAGCCACCATATCAGCAAGGAGTGAGTAAACAGTTTAACCCACCTGGATTCCAGCAACCACAGCAGTATGCTACAAGGCAATCATATCCTCAACAGGGAAGTACAGCTGCACCTACTAGTGCTGATTTTGAGGAACTTAAGCTGTTGTGCAAGAGTCAGGCAGTTTCTATCAAGACCTTGGAAAATCAAATCGGTCAATTAGCCAATGCAGTGCTCAATCGTCAACCTGGCACTCTTCCCAGTGACACGGAAGTACCAGGCAGGAAGGAAGCTAAAGAGCAAGTCAAGGCTATTACCTTAAGGTCTGGAAAAGTGGTTGATGCTGAAAAGGCAAAAGAAGTAGACGCTGAAATTAGAGATGAAGAATCTAAGCAAAAGGAGAAAGCGGCGGAACCAAGGAAGACTATTGTTGAACACACTCTGCCTGAGGCTAATACAGGGGAGAAACAGCTCTATCCTCCACCACCTTTTCCTAAGAGATTGCAGCAACAAAAGCTGGATAGACAGTTCGGGAAGTTTCTGGAGGTGTTCAAGAAACTTCACATCAATATACCTTTCGCTGAGGCTCTGGAACAAATGCCTAGTTATGCGAAGTTTATGAAAACTATTCTTTCAAGGAAGGTGAAACTGGATGACCTTGAAACCGTTGCTCTCACGGAAGAATGCAGCGCTGTTCTGCAGCAAAAGTTACCACCAAAACTGAAAGATCCAGGAAGCTTCACCATTCCTTGCACCATTGGCAATCTGACTTTTGACAAGTGCCTTTGTGATTTGGGAGCAAGCATTAATCTAATGCCGTTGTCGATCTTTAAAAAGCTGGATCTACCTGATCCAAAACCCACATACATGTCGCTACAATTGGCTGACCGTTCCATTACTTACCCAAGGGGCATAGTTGAGGATGTGCTCGTCAAGGTGGATAAGCTCTTCTTTCCTGCAGATTTTGTTATTCTGGATTTTGAGGAAGATAAGAAGATTCCCATAATCTTGGGAAGGCCTTTCTTGGCTACTGGGCGTACCTTGATAGATGTGCAAAAAGGTGAACTTACTATGCGGGTCCAAGATCAGGATGTGACCTTCAACGTATTCAAGGCAATAAAATTCCCTACAGAAGATGAGGAGTGCTTAAAATTGGATGTGATTGATTCTGCGGTTACTTCGGAACTCGATCGCATGCTAATGTCTGATGCATTGGAAAAGGCCTTAGTGGGGGATTTTGACAGTGATGATGAAGATGGCAACGAGCAATTACAATATCTGAACGCTTCTCCCTGGAAGCGAAAGCTGGACATACCATTTGAATCTCTTGGTACTTCTGACCTTAAGAATGCTGAAGGGAAGCTCAAACCATCAATAGAGGAAGCACCTACCTTAGAGCTCAAGCCATTACTTGAACACTTGAGGTATGCTTTTTTAGGTGATTCATCTACGTTACCTGTTATTATTTCATCTGACCTTTCAGGTAGTGAGGAAGACAAGCTCTTAAGGATTTTGAGAGAATTCAAATCGGCTATAGGATGGACCATAGCAGACATCAAGGGGATAAGTCCTTCATATTGTATGCATAAAATTCTGCTAGAGGAAGGTAGTAAGCCAACTGTGGAACAGCAGCGAAGACTGAATCCCATCATGAAGGAAGTGGTGAAGAAAGAAATTCTGAAATGGCTGAATGCAGGCATCATTTATCCTATTTCTAACAGCTTGTGGGTGAGCCCCGTACAATGTGTACCTAAGAAAGGAGGTATCACTGTGATCGCAAAAGAAAAGAATGAGCTCATCCCTACTCGAACAGTTACAGGATGGAGAGTATGCATGGATTATAGAAAATTGAAAAAGCCACAAGGAAGGATCACTTCCCTCTTCCATTTATTGATCAGATGCTTGACAGATTGGCGGGTCATGAGTATTTTTGTCTTCTGGATGGTTATTCCGGGTATAATCAGATTTGTATTGCACCAGAGGATCAGGAAAAGACTACCTTCACTTGTCCATTTGGCACGTTTGCTTTTCGCAGAGTTTCGTTTGGGTTATATGGCGCCCCGACCACTTTTCAGAGATGTATGATGGCTATATTCTCTGACATGATTGGAAATAACGTCGAAGTGTTCATGGATGACTTCTCCGTCTTTGGACACTCATATGATGAATGTTTGAATAATCTGCGCGCCGTACTCAAAAGATGCGTGGAAACTAATTTGGTGCTCAATTGGGAGAAATGTCATTTTATGGTGCGTGAAGGCATTATACTTGGGCATAAGGTCCCTAGCAAGGGTCTGGAGGTGGACAAGGCCAAGGTGGGAGTCATTGAAAATCTTCCCCCACCTAATTCTGTGAAAGGAATCCGTAGTTTTCTTGGTCATGCGGGTTTTTATCGGCGATTCATCAAGGACTTTTCAAAGATATCTAAGCCGTTGTGCAATTTGCTTGAGAAAGATGTGCCTTTCAAATTTCATGATGAATGTTTGGCAGCATTCGAGACTCTCAAGAAGAGTTTGATCACTGCACCAGTTATTACAGCACCAGATTGGACAGAACCGTTTGAGATGATGTGTGATGCGAGTGATTATGCGGTAGGTGCAGTTCTGGGACAGCGCAAGAAAAACCTCTTCCATGTGGTCTACTATGCGAGTAAGACTTTAAATGGTGCCCAATTGAACTACACCACTACTGAGAATGAGCTTTTGGCTATAGTCTTTGGTTTTGAGAAATTTCGATCGTATCTACTTGGTACGAAAGTAACAGTATTCACTGATCATGCAGCTATTCGCTATCTAGTTTCCAAGAAGGATTCAAAGCCGAGACTCATTCGTTGGGTGTTTTTACTTCAGGAATTTGAGTTAGAGATCAAAGATAGAAAAGGTACTGAGAATCAAGTAGCTGACCATCTCTCTAAATTGGAGAATCCCGATACTACTTCACAGGATAGGACGTTAATCAATGAATCTTTTCCAGATGAGCAGTTGTTTGCAATTCAGGAGGAAGAACCATGGTTTACAGATATTGTAAACTATCTCGTCAGCAATATAATGCCTCCTAATTTGACATCCGCTCAAAAGAAGAAGTTTCTGCATGAGGTGAAGTGGTATATGTGGGATGAACCATATTTGTTTAGACAGGGAGCTGACCAGATCATCAGGAGATGTATCTCGTTCTGTGAGACGGAGGGGATATTACGAGACTGCCATTCCACGGTTTATGGTGGACACTATGGTGGTGAGAAGACGGCAGCTCGTATTCTGCAAGCAGGTTTTTTCTGGCCTACTTTGTTCAAGGATGCTCATCAGTTTGTTTTAAGGTGTGATCGTTGCCAAAGAGTGGGAAATTTGTCAAGGAAGGATGAGATGCCATTAAATGTGATGCTTGAAGTCGAGGTCTTTGATGTGTGGGGAATCGATTTCATGGGGCCTTTTATCTCGTCTTGCAATAATCAGTACATCTTGCTGGCAGTCGATTATGTCTCAAAATGGGTCAAAGTTAAAGCTTTACCGACAAATGATGCAAAGGCAGTGCTAAATTTTCTTCATAAGCAAATTTTCACAAGGTTTGGAACACCTCGGGTAATCATAAGTGATGAAGGATCGCATTTTTGCAACCGTAAGTTCACTTCTATGATGCAGCATTATAATGTGAATCATCGAGTAGCTACTGCCTATCATCCGCAAACAAATGGTCAAGCGGAAGTGTCTAACAGAGAGATAAAGCGCATTCTAGAGAAGGTTGTTTGTCCGTCAAGGAAGGATTGGTCTTTAAAGCTCGATGAAGCTGTTTGGGCTTACAGAACAGCATACAAAACTCCACTTGGGATGTCACCGTTTCAGTTGGTGTACGGTAAGGGATGTCATCTACCTGCGGAGCTTGAGCATAAGGCCTACTGGGCATTAAAGAAGTTGAACCTGGATTTAGATGCAGCTGGTAAGAAAAGAATGCTTCAGCTTAATGAACTTGATGAATTTCGACTTCAAGCGTACAAGAATAACAAAATGTATAAGGAAAAGGTGAAGAGGTGGCATGATAGGAAGCTACATCCTGAGTTATTTGTACCAGGGCAACAAGTTCTTTTATTCAACTCTCGGCTCCGACTTTTTCCTGGGAAGTTGAAATCAAGGTGGTCTGGACCTTTTATTGTCAAAACTGTATTTCCACATGGAGCGGTGGAAATTTTTGAGAATGATCTGGACCAAGCATTCAAGGTTAACGGTCAGCGGTTGAAGCACTACTATGGGGACATGGCAAACCGAGAAGTGGTTAGTGCCATTTTGTTGACTACTTGAGAAGGGTACGAAACGTCAAGCTAATGACGAAAAAGAAGCGCTGCGTGGGAGGCAACCCATGAATTGTTGTTACAGGAACCTTAGAAGTTAATAACCTATCCAAAAACACAAAAAAATCAGAAAACAGGGGCTTAAAAAAAAATTCCAGTGACCCCCTGAGCGCCCGCTCAGGGGTCGAGTACCAGAATTTTTTTTACAGTTCAGAAGAAAAAAAAAACACAAAAACACAAAAACAGTTTTAGCCCATAAACCCACGATTTGTTCCCACTACCCCATCATTTTACCCCTTAATTCCCAAACCCTAATCTAATCCACACCCTATATATACATACACCTATCCTACATATCTCCCACAAAACTTCCTACACTTAAACCCTCTCACAAACATCAAAAATCAGTTCTTACACACTTTTATTCACGAATCAATGGCACCCAAGAGAGCACGCACTATTGACAGCAGCAGCACAGTTCCTACTGCTGATTCATCGAGGGGTACTGCTGCAAGGCCTCGGTTAACTGACAGAGCCGCGGAGGAGGAGTACACTAGGCTGTTGGGGAAGCCGATTCTGAAGGAGAGGGGGTTTTTACCATCGGGGAGGGATGGTGAGTTGCTGCCCATGATTGCAGAGAAGGGGTGGATAGCTTTTTGTGAGTCACCCGAAGCGATACCGATGAGCGTTGTTCGCGAGTTCTACGCGAACGTGAAGGTCGAAAAGAATGGGTTTTCTGTGGTCCGTGGGCTGACGGTTGATTATCATCCTGCGGTGATTCACCGTGTGATTGGACAGCGAGAGAGGAAGCCCGAGGAGGAGAACTGGAATGAAAAGACTGCTGAGGATTTTGACTTGGATTTGATTTGTGTGACTCTTTGTCGACCGGGCACAGTTTGGACCTTTAGGACCGGCACTAATGAGTATCGTCATTTTCCGGCGATCGCCATGAACAGGTATGCCCGTGCATGGAATGCATTTATTTGTGCTAATATTTTGCCTTCTTCGCATGCACACGAGGTCACAGTTGAGAGAGCACAGTTGTTGTGGGGAATTCTGAATGAGGAATACTATGTGGACCTTGGTGAGTTTATCTACCAAGGAATTCTGAAGTTTTTGAGGGGAGCGAAGCATATGAACATCCCTTATGCATCTACGGTTACGAAGCTATGCCGAGCAGTGGGAGTGAACTGGCCGGCTCATGAGCAGTTGCAGTTACCAGCAGCTCCGATTGATTCTGGCACTCTGAATGGGATGCAGGAGTGGACCGGTGGTGAGCCTGAGGAGCATGGGCTGGGTTATCGTCTTCCAGGAGGGCGTCCAGCATGAGGTGCTACTATGGCTAGGCCAGGGCGTGATGAGGCTGGTTCTTCGAGAGCTCAGGAGGGTGCTGGGATGGTTGATGCCCAGTATAGGAGGCTTTCATGGCGGATGGATGCCATGTATGAGACGCAGAGCAGGTTTGCTCAGGAGCTCACCCTTGCGTTAGGGACTGCTTTTCGAGGCCTTGGAGCTGATATCCAGTGGCCAATTTTTGGTGAGGACTCTGCATACCCGCCGCCTGATACTCCACCCACTGAGGGTGATGATGATGATGACTCCGAGTAGGTATACCCTGTGTTCCTTTCTACTACTTTCACTGAGGACAGTGAAGATTTTTAGTTTTGGGGTGGTAGTTAAGGAATATTGTGTGTGTGTCATATAGTTGCATATTCATGATAGTTTAGTTCATATAGTTGCATAATTTATGTCATATAGTTTTTTTTTGTTATGAATGTCATGTAGCTCATGCATTTACCATGATCCCTTTTGTAATGATTTATCGACTGAATTGTGATATTGATGCGAGTGTAGTGATAACATTAAAGTGATATTAAGTCGTGTAGGTTGATATGCATGCTAGAAACAATTGTAAGTCCACTAAGTCTTAGAGAATGCGTAAGGGCTAGATTGTTATTATGATTTGGTTGTTTTCAAGGTCAATCTACTTATTATGCTTAGAATTCGATTATAGGTTCTTAGTGATAAAGGCATGAAAAAGAAAAAAAAAAATTGGAGAAAAAAATATGGAAGTTGTTGCTAGTTGTGGCTAGGCGTCAAATGGCTAGTAGCCGGCTCGCATATGATGCGAGTAGTCTAGGGTTGAGCAAGATGGAGCGAAACGCACTTGCTCAGAAGTTATAAAAAAAAAAATTTAGTTTATGCATAATTGATCAAGAGTGTGCTCTTTGGTATTCGAGTTATTAAGTTCTTAGGGGACTTTGTGCCTAGTGACCTAAGGCTTTTAGAGTCTGGGATCCGCTAACCTAATGCTCGTTACATGGATATCATTGTATAAGTCTTTTGTGGACCTCACTCGTTGCACGGTCAAATAAGCATTTGAGTTGTAAATAAAAAGCACGATTCCGTAATAAGCTCCAGAGTTCTTGTAGTGTTGTATATCACTTTGTGCCTAGAATTTTTTATTCTTTGTATAATCGTAGGATTGCCTTGAGGATAGTTTAGTCATAGTAATTGGTCTAGTTCCGAAGCATATCTGTTAAGCATTTGCACACACCATGTTTCTGGCGGTATGTCCGTTTGCATGAGTTTATTGATCTTTAGTTGTCTAACTGCATTCGTTGAGATGTGGCAATTTGGTTGGTTAATTGTAGTAAGGGGCATCGCTGCATTTTCATATAGATTGCATTCATGCATGTTTTTATTTGTTTTTGAGTCTGTGACGCTTGAGGGCAAGCATCGATTTAAGTTTGGGGTGTGATAAGTGGCATTTTATACCACTTAGAACGTCTTAAAATGGCTTAAATTGGTGTCTTGAAATCAAGTATTTTGTGTATTTGATGCGTTTTTCTAGTGTTTATGCATTTCAGGGTTTTAGTTGCATTTCGGGGGAGGAATCATCAAGAATAAGCCTTGGCATGTGTTCACCATTACGAGAGGAAAGAAACGGGCAGATTACGGCGAAGAAACGGAGCAAAATCAGATTTTTTTCCAGTAGAGGTCTGAGCGCCCGCTCAGCATTGCTGAGCGGCGGTGCAGGGTCGGGAAAAAAGATAAATTATTTTAGGACTTCTACTTCTGTTTGGTTTCCACTTCTATGTAATCTGAGTTTTATGAGACTATTATATAAGTAGATTTGAGACATTTTCACAAGTGTGGATTAAAAAGAAGATTGTGTTTTTACGCAAGAAGCGAAGGAGATAAGGAAGAAGACCGATTTAGCACACCGCAACGAAGAGGAAGCATATCTTCTTGTGATTCTTGTTTTGTTGTAACGTTGGATGCTAGTTTTCTTGCTTTGAACTTATTTACTCTTGTGACGTACTCTGTTTTAATATAATTAGTTTAGTTATTATTTTCTTGTGTTTGTTTATCATGATTTCATATGAACCCATGATGACGATAAGTTCTATTATGGGCTAATCGTGATCATGGGGTTGCAACGGATTTATTATGGAATTCTTTAGTTAATCGTTTAATACTTTAGTGTGTGATGATTGCATGATATCTAGTATTGGTTGTGCATATTCGTCTTATGTGCGTCGTGAACATATAAGATAGGGTGTTAATCTCTTGTGAAGCGACGGTGGATCTTGAGATTTAGAACTTGCCATGCTAGCATAGGTTCATGTACGTTGTGCATGATTAGTGGGTAACTCTAACAGTTTTATTTGCCCTATGTAATCAAAAGGAATAACTTGTGCTTAAATCGTTGTGTTGTCAATTTCTGTAGACATATATATAGGAACTCAACATAATTGATGACTATTCAACTTCTATCTTAATTATGGATGCTTGGTAGAATGGTATTAGTACAATGAAAGTTGGCTTTTATCAGTTTCGTGTTATTCGATTAATATCATCAATGTCACATGCTAAAGGTAATAACAATGGCTATAGAAGGAAGTAATAATGAAGTTGTGATCTCATGAGTGTTTTATTATTGATAAATTGAAGTGTTAGTTAAGTGATTAATAAAGTAGTTAATTATAGTTAATATTTAATCAACAATTTTAAGTGTTAGTGTCTTAACATTGAGAAGTAATCATACATTGGTGAGTGAGTTTAATTAGACAATAATTTAGTCTGAGTCTCTGAGGGAACGAACTAGAAAATATTCTATATTACTTGCGAACGCGTATACTTGCGTGAATATTAGCGCGTGTTTTCGCCCTAACAGCATGTCTCTTACCAACTCCTTTTTGATAAGATGTTAGATTTTTATGCCATAATTTGTTTATTTCTCCTGATACCTTGGTGTAGAAGCAACAGATACCATCCTTATTTATTGAGTCAAAATCTTTAACAAATAAGCTTCCTTTCCTTGCTCCTTTCAGAGCAACTTCACCATTTTTCTTGCTGATAACAGTGCATTCTTCTTTGTCGAATAAGACTTAGGACCTTTGTCTGCAAAATTTGCTAACTTTGAGAAGATTCACTTCAAGACCAGCTACCAATGCTACATTATTAAGGACAACATTTTCAGAAAGAATCTTGCCATATCCCATTGTGAATCCTTTGCTGTTGTCTCCAAAGGTCACCAAAAGGGCCAGCTTACTCCTCCAACTGTGATAACAGGGCTTTATCACTTGTCATATGCTTGGAACATCTACTTTCTATGATCCATATGACTCTCTACACTATGCCCTACACACAATGAGTTTTAAGTGTGTTTGGAAACCCAAGCAGTGTTGGGTAGTTTCTTCTTAGTAACTTGTTCAACAAAAGTAGAATGAGTTATTTTAGAAGAGATAGAATTCAATGACTGTTGTGCATGTTTTCCTTCTGATGTGAACTCATTCCTTGTTTCTTTAATGTCCACTCTCAGTTTAAGGCAGCTCTTCAATACTTTCAAGTTGCAAGGAATGCAATCAAACTTGTCACAGAATGAATATAGATCATTTGAATTTGCTTCATTGTATATGCAAGTTCCTTCAATTGGCTTTCTAACAACCTTTTTACATAGGTGAGTTAGATGATTTGTAGAGCCACATTTTTCACACTTCTTTCTAGGAGCATTTGCAACATAAGCAAAATTATTGCTTTTGTTTATCCCTATTTTCCCATTTCTATTTCTCCTTTTCTTTCTTGTATCTTCAGTTTTGGCTTCTTTAACAGGAGTCTTGGGACTTTGCTTGTTCATGAGCTTCTCTTCAGTATTGGAAGACTAAACTGATTCTTCAGTTTTCTTCTCTTTATCTTCATCAACAATTTCTTGCTTGATAATCAATTCTTCTTCACTGAATTTGAATTTACATGCTTTGAATATAGGTGCATTAACCTCTTTCAAGCAGGTTGGAGCATTCTCAGTTTTCTTTGCTTTCCTTTTGTCACCTACTGTCTTCTTTTTGTCATTTATGGCATCATAGTCAAGCCCAATAACAATGTTTGCACATGGCTTATTCTTCTCATGATACTGTCCGATAGTTCAGATGCATTCCTGAAAGATTTCATCTTCACTTCATTCTTTTCCAGCTTCTCCCTAAGCACTGCTTCAATTTCATTTACACACATGAGCTTGTTCTTTATATAAGCATATTCTTGTTTTAAAGCTTCAAGTTCCACCACCAACAATTCAGTTTCTTGCTTCTCACTTTCAAGCTTCTCATTTATCTTTGTTAATCTGCTAACTTCTTCATTGGCAGCAACCATGCTTGTGTGAATATGAAACATTTTTGTGCTCATCTTTTCAACAGTTTTCTTGTATTGATTCATATTTAACTCAATAGTGATAGGAATTGGTGTCTGTGATTTAGATGAGGATGATTCTCCTTGCTCCAGGGCCATGAGTGCATAATTACCAAATTCTTCATCTTCATCATTTTCAGAGTCATCCCAACTTTTACCCTCTGCAATATAAACTACTTCCTTAGAAGAGCTTCATATTTTGCTTCAAGTTCAAGATAAGCCTTGTCTTTCTTTGCTTTCTTCGGTTTCCTGCATTCTGTAGCAAAGTGGCCTTGTTCATCATAATTGAAGCATCTTATATTAGATATGTCAACAGATCCAGTTTTGTAGCCATTCTTTCTTTCAGAATTGTACTTCCCTTTTTCCTTCCAGCTGTTGTCTTTATTGATGGATTGTCCTTTATTCTTGAAGTATCTTGGCTTCTTTACTCTAATATTAGAGAATTTCCTAGCTAAATAGGCCATTGACTAATCTAGCTCATCCAGTTCTTCAAGAGTATAGAATTCATCCTTTTCCAATTCCAGAATGACTTGATCTTGTAAATTATTTGTTCTTTGCTCACTAGTTGAGGCAACTAGAGTTTGAGATCTTGGTTCATCATTAGATGTTTGACTTTTATTTACAATTAAAGCACTTGAACCATCCACAACATGTCCCTGACCAGATCTTAATGATTTCCTTTGAATCATCTCTAGTTTATATGTTTTGAGAATACCATATAGAACTACCAGAGTTATTCTGCTCAAATCTCTCCCTTCCCTGATTGCTGAGATTTTCTGTTCCAAATGACCAGGGAGAGTAAGCAAGAACTTCAAGTTCACTTCTTCAGCTTCATAATATTTTTCATGAAACTGCAAGTCATTTATCGGTTTGTTAAACCTTTCAAACACATCAGTAATACTTTCCTTTGGCTTTTCCATAAAACCCTCATACTGTGAAATCAGTATTCTTCTTTGATTTGACCTAACTTTTTCAGTTCCTTCACAGAGTATCTCAATCTTTTCCCATATTTTCTTGGTAGTGTCACAATTGACAATGTTATTGTACATCACATTGTCAAGTGACTCAATCAATATTAATTGCAAGCTACTATCCAGGGAGACTTTCTCCTTTTCACGATCAGAATACTCAGAAGGATCTTTTGGAGCAAAATGAGCTGGGATAACCATGTCTTCATCTGCAGATTCCTCAACTCTAACCATAGGAATGAAGGGTCCATTCTTGAGGATCTGAATGTAGAGTGGATTGGCCATCCTGATGAACAACATCATTTTCTTTTTCCAAATAGTGTAGTTAGCTTTGTCAAAGGTAGGAATTTTGATGCTACTGATTTTCTGTGTATTCATTCTTCCAAGATTTTCAATCTGTTTCCTTTCAGATTTAGCTCTGATACCACTTTTTAGGAAATGAATAACACACAGAGGGGGGGGTGAATGTGTTTTACTGTTTTTAAGCTTTTCTTGAATGTTTATGGTTGAACAAAGTAAATTGATTCCTGTAGTGAAACGTGTTCATGCAGAATTTAAACTTGCAGAAAAGTAAAGAACACAGATCTTCAAAACTCACTTAATTTTATATTAAAATTAAGACTGTTTTGCTATAAAATTTGTAGGCTCTTTGTTGATAAAGAGATTAGCTTCTTCTTGAGAGTGTTACAAGAAATCTTATCTAAATTGTTACAACTGACTAAAGGACCGGTGTTAACTTTATAACTCAGTTAACTGCTGGTTTATACAATTGATAATAAAACATGCTATTAGCTTTTCTAAACTGTCACTTGTCATTTCTATTTATAGAAAAATAGATCTTCCATTTCTGGCTTAGCATATCTTTAGCGTCCCGTGTTCACTTTAATCTTCCTTTGTCAGTTAATCTTTGACATTGATCTTGCACACTCTTCAAGCTGCTTTTTGTAGACTTGTCAATCCAGCTGTTGGATTGTTTGTTGATTTTTTATCTTGGATATTGAACTGATCTGCAACCTTGTACTTTTAGACTATACATCGAGATCTCCAGTTTAGGTATATAGAACACTTGACATCTCGATAAGTATATAGGCTTATCGAGATCTCTAGCATTCTATATTTAGATTGGCTTGTAGAGGTCTTCAGCTTGTCAAGATCTCTAGTCTTCACATCTACACTTTGACTTATCAATAAGTCTTAGTTATCTAGTGGCTTCTTGACTTGTCGATATCTCAGAGTTCCTTAGTCAAATTCACCTTGTCGATATCTCAGAGTTCTCTAGTGAATTTTGACTTATCGATATCTCTGAGTTCTCTAGTGGAACTTGACTTATCGATAACTCAGAGTTCTCTACTGAATGTAAACTTGTCGATAACTCTGAGTTCTCTAGTGAAGGAATGACTTGTCGATATCTCCAATCTTCAGTTCTTCAATTTGGCTTATCGGTATCTTCCTGAGTTCTCTAGTAGCTATCCTGACTTCTTGATAAGCCATTCTGGAGCTCTCGAATGACTTCTCTATAACATTAAATATGTGACTTGTAGAAATCTTGACTTAGAATATTTTTCTCCAAACAGATTTATTCAACTCCAAGCTTCTTCAAAATTCTTCTGAGGCATGATCTTCTTGATCTTCTTCCAGATAGAATCCTTAGGCTTGATACTGTTTCAGGAAAAAGACTCTAGTCTGCTCCTTTGCATTTTTACAGACTTTAAGTATTACAAGTACAAAATAAAAATTAAGATAACAATACAACTTACTTAGGGTTGACAAGATGTCTTAGTCTTGTTAAAGTACAGGCATGTCTTTTACAGCAAATTATGATACTTATCACTAAACAGCATGTAGAGCATGTTAACAAGTGAGTAAGTCACAACATCAAAATTGCTAATTTTTCCAGAAAAGACTTTAATAAAAGAGTCACAGAGAAAGCTATATTCCTTTCTAAGGCCTTTTCTTCTAACCTCACCTAGCTTGGTAGGTACAAAAGAATAACCCGTAGAGATAAGCATAGAGCTTATATATGTGTTTATGTGTGGAACTAGTGTATTATTCTCAGGCAATTGAAAACAGGCACGAATTATATCACTGTTTATGTAGTAATTTTTACCTTTAAGAGTGAAGGTAATAGTTTTGTCCTTTGAGTTGTAAACATCAGTAGTCCATATATCCTCAACCACTTCACAGTAGATGACCGAAGACTCCAACATAGCATATTTCAGTTTGCAACTTCGAATAAAATCCATCATTTTGTGGTAATCTTCAGAAGCAACAATCTCCTTGTTCACTAGTGCGACGAAGTTGTTCTTTTCATAAACAAACCCAGTTTGGGACATGATCTTGACTACTGATGCCACTGCTGAGAGTAAAAGTAATTGCAGAGAAGATGGTTTTTTCTTTGGAGACGAAGAGAGTTAGAGTAATTGCTTGAGAAAGATAAAAGTTAAAATGAAAATGAAATAGGCTTTTATACTATCTCAGAAATAAACGGTTAAAAAGTAAAAAGGAAAAAAATAAATAAAGTAACCTATGAAATTGGCCCAAAATAGCCGTTTAAAATAAAATAAACTATCGAAATTCTAATGAATATCCATCGAAATATACTTACAGGCTGTAAGTAAATACGACGGATAATACCTAGAATTAACGGCTAAGATTGAAAGCAATTCGAAGGATAATGATTAAACAATTATCCATCGAGACAAAAGTACCTAGAATAATATTTGATATTTCGACGGATGATAAAATTCAACGGATATTCATTTTCAACGGATAATGAACATCCGTCGAGATATAAATTCTGACTTAGCCAAAATTTCATTTTTGACAAGAAACATCAAATTTTATTCTGGCTGCATTTCAAATTGCTTAGACATCAAAACAAATTAAGAGTAATTAAGCATACCTAACTCACTTACCAACCTAATAAAGGTGGATTCATCAAGTGGCTTGATGAAGATGTCTGCAAGTTGCTTCTCACGAGGAACAAAATGAAGTTCCACAGTATGTATCATTCATGACATGTTCTCTAATGAAGTGGTACTTGATGTCGATGTTACACCCGGCATTTCTGTGTAATATTAATTGTAAATTTAGTACAACTTTAAAAGCCGAATGCCAATATATGCTACTATTGTATGCTTGTGTGAATGAGAACTCTGCGTCTTAAATTTTCGTTATGTGGTATATGAATTTTCAAAGCAAAAGTTTATTTATTTCTTTCATTTTTGATTTATAAGGAATATTTTAAACCTTGAATAAATTTCTCTTTAAAAGTTATTTTGTTCACAAATTTCAAAAGTAGTTTTATAAAATTTCTAAAAATCCAAATTATTTTATGGTATAAATTTTATAATTTTTGAACTTGTGTTTTATTTTACAAAAATAAATCTTTATAAATGTTAATTGTTATAATTAGCAAATTACATAGTTGTCCTTGCATGCAAATCCTTTTTATTCAATCCAAAAGGGCTAAAGAGACAATTATCACCCCACTAACTCTTATTTTTCTAGCCAAATTCCTCCTTTACCCTTGCATGCAAAATGATCCAAGTATAAGTGGAAGGGTAGTCATGTCAATTCATATTCCCACTCACATTTGTCAAAACAAAAACCATAAAACAAGTAAAAGACATGATCATTTCACACATCACCCACACCACACTCTTTCTTCTCTCCCTCCTCTCTCTCACTCTCGGCTCCTACCCCCTCACTCTCGGCTTTTCAGCCGAAACCACCCCCTCCCCATTTTCTTTCTTTCTCAATCAAGTTCCCACCTCCTACACAAGTAAATGTTACTTCCCATACCATGATCACATATATTTCAAAGAGTTTTGAGTAGAAAGTTTAAGTTTTAAGGTTGCATGTTAAGGTTTTAGTTGAAACTCAAAGTACAACCTTGATTCTTGTGAGTTTAAGGTTGTTTTTGAGAGGACTACAAGGAATGGTGAAGTTCCAAGTCTTGAGAAGGAAACTCTTGATGTTAAATGGCCATTCCCTTCCATTTCATTTGTCCATGACCATAGGGGAGCCGAACGAATGATTTTTGAGACCATTCTTGTTGCTTTGTTCAATTTTTGCATGTTTATGTGATATGGCTTGAATTTTGTAGTAAAACTTTGATGAAACTCCTTGCATGCTAAGTGATCATCTAGATATAGCTCATTCTAGGTTTGCATGTAAATTTCTTGGTAAAACATATTTAGAAAATATGTTGTTTGGCTTGCAAAACTCGAAGACATGCATTCATGTGGATTTCACTTAGAATGTTATAAGATTTTGATCATTTGGAAAGATTTTATTAGTAAGCTTTAATTTCAGTAGGAATAATGTGTTAATATTGATTAATTCTTCTTGATGCATGGTAATAAGTCGTGTATATCTTTTATAAAATGCATAACTTGTTGTTTCAAAAACTTGATGATTTGTGAGTTGTGAAATGTGGTTTCTTTTGTTTTGCCATGATTGCACCTTAGGTAAGGATGATCTCCACCAAGATTATTTTGAGTATAAGGGAGTTAGTTTAGTAGATCACCATGTTTAAGTCTTGGTTTGGGTTATTGGTGGTTGAGTTTGTCAAGTCAAAACCTTGGAGAAAGGAGAGTTATAATTTCTGCAGAAAATCAGTTTAGTACCCGGAGGTTTAGAGTGAGCTTTGACCATGTCATTGATGTGAAATTTGAGGCCCAAGCCACCAGAAGTTATTATTGGGAGTATATAAAAGTTTTTAGGTGTTGGTTGGAGGTTTGCATGTCATTTGGTTAGGTGCACAAGTAGAATAACAAAATCTGTCCAGCAGGGGACAGTTTTGTTGCAACTTAGAAATAAGGAGATTTGACCATGTCATGGGTAGGACCTCATTAGGCCCTGTTGGGCCTTAGTTAGAGGGAGTGGCAGAGAAGTTTTTCCAACCATAGTTCATAGGATATGAGTTAGAACCATGTGTCACAAGTTAATTCAAGTTAGGGTGTTTTCTGCCCAGGAAAACAGGGGAACCATGGACTTTGAGCTTAGGTCCAAGAAGGCCCAAGCCAGGCCCTGGAGCCACATCAAGTTTGGAAGATGCCCTTAGGTCAGGAGAGTCTTTTGTAATAGTTTTGAAGGAAAACCTATAGTTTAAGGGTGTCAAATGCACTCAAGAAACCATAGATGTCTTTCTGAAATTTGCACCAGTGAATATTTTCACTCATCACATAGTTTTAGAACACTTAGGAGTGAGGTCTTGGTTAACCACCATAGTTGTAAGATAGTATAAGGTCAGTAGAATAAAAGGCACAAGTGAGGATCAATAGGTCTTGGATAGTTTAGTAAAGGCACATCGAGTTAGGAAACCAAAATTAGAAGACTTTGTCTAGTTTAGCGACCAAGTGACTTAAGTTGGGGGATCGAGATCATCCAAGCCTAGTGTTGCATTATGGTGTATATGGTGTTATTTGGTATTAATATATGATATGTGATTATGTGGCTATGTGTGTGCAATTATAAATTAAAGGTGAATATAAATTAAGTGCATATAGGCCTAAGTGCCATACGTGTTTAAATTCGGGTTGTAAATAGGTTAAGTTGGTGAGAATATATTATAATGAGGATTATTATTATTTATGTACGATCTCAAGACGAGGGAAAACTTGCCATAAAGGTCGAGTGAAGCTCCAGTTGCTCCTACCAGTCAGACCAGACCAGCCTTTCTCAAGGCAAGTGATTCAACTTGTCCTTCATATTTACTGCTAATAGTTCATACATTGCTGCAACTATCCTGTGTCATTTGATATATTAAATCAAGCGTAACTTATGTTTATCTTTGAATTATAAAAAAATGACATGAACCCTCGAGTACGTATTGCAAAGTGGTCTTATCATGATAGTATATTAAAGTAATTCGAATGCCAGGATAAAAGAAAGGGTAGTTATAACTCTTGGTTGATTCTCTTGATTAACATGCTGATGATTCCTAAGTATTGATATCTCATCCTGATACTTGGACCCCTATAGAACATTACCTTGAACCCTAAAAGCCAGATACTTATCAAAGTGATTCCTCATTGATTGATACCCCTCTTTCTTATCCTAAAGCTTGACAATTCTGATATATCCTGAGTTAAAGATCATTTCTGCATACCTTAACACCCTTAGTATTCATGAAACTTATCTTCTTGATGATCCAGCACTTGAACCTTGATGAGAAACCATTGCTTTAAGCCCAATTTGGCATTACCCTTTATAATATCCAATAGCCTCACTAAATCCCCTTGTCCAATCTTTGATATATGAAAACCATTCAGTTACTTTAATAGAGTATAGTTTTGTGAATCATGGCCCTGAGATTTAGTACCATATTTCCCATGTTTCGAGTTGATCTATAATCCCTTGATAAAAAAAATATTTACTGTAAAAGAGATTTTGTTATAAATCGGCATCAGTTTTTGAAATAAATAAAATGTGGGTTTTCAGTCCCAAAGGGGGATAAATGTTTTCTTTGAATAGTGGATCTGGACTGAGATGCGAGTCATTTCCACACTTATATTAGGCTTAAAAGTTGCCTAGGGATTCCCATTAATATTTTAGAACCCAGCGAGGTTAGGGATTACTTCACGGCTGATCACCGGCTGTAATCCGTAGCATCATAAAATAATTTTGATTAAGATATGTTTTTTTATACCAACAAAATGATGCCATCACCTAAAGTTTTATCTCTCATTATCATTGGTCATGTCCTCCCATTGACATTCTTTATTATATATCTCGATTTATGTTTTGTATCGTATTGTTTAGCACTTGTTGAGCATTTGGCTCACTCCTTGCTTTACCCTGATATTACAGCTAGCAGCTATGTTTAGATTCAAGCAGACTACCCGTAAGACCTGTGATGTTGATGCCTATGTTCGAGCTCAGGTAGAATAAGTGATAGTAGTTTGTCGGTATTTAAAATCAGTTGTAATAGATGGTAGTGTTGGGCTGTTCCAAACCCTAAACTGTAAGATCTTGGATTTGGGTATGTTTATTTATTATTAAATGTTGTAATAGTTATATTTAATTTGCTGTTTAAGTTGGGGTGTGACAGTCAATATGCTTGGTCCTTGAATGCTGTACTGGATTTTCAGTAATTGCAATGGCACTTGTGTTATCACAGAAAATAGGAATCTTATCCACCTGTAGACCATAGTTCAATAGTTGATTTTTCATCCATAAAATCTGTGCACAACAACTACCAGCATCAATATATTCAGCCTCAGCTGTAGAAGTAGAGACCAAATTTTTCTTTTTACTGAACCAGGATACTAACTTATTTCCTAGAAATTGACAGGTTTCTGTAGTACTTTTTCTATCAATTTTACAACCTGGATAATCTGCATCTGAATAACCAGTTATATCAAAACCAAAATTTCTAGGATACCAAATGCCAAGTTTCGGTGTTCCTTTGAAATATCTGAAAATTCTCTTAATAGCTACTAAATGAGATTCTCAGCCTGAAATCTAGCACAAAGATAAGCAGCAAATATTATATCTGGCCTACTGGTTGTTATATATAAAAGTGAGCTAACCATGCCTCTATAACTTGAAATATCCACAGACATTTCAGTGGTGTTTAATTCAAGTTTAGTGACAGTGGCCATGGGAGTTTTTGCAGATGTGCAATCCATTAAGTCAAATTTCTTTAAAATATCATAAATATATTTGGTTTGACTAATGAATATTCCATCACTAACTTGCTTAACTTGTAAACCAAGAAAGTAAGTTAGTTCTCCCATCATGCTCATTTCATATTTACTTTGCATCAATTTGGCAAACGTTTTGCAAAGTTTCTCATTTGTAGAGCCAAATATAATATCATCTACAAAAATTTGAACAAGTATACTAGATCCCTTAACATTTCTAAAGAATAAAGTTTTATCAACAGTACCTCTTGTGAAATGATTTTCTAAGAGAAACTTTGACAAAGTGTCATACAGGCTCTGGGTGCTTGCTTGAGTCCATAGATTGCTTTCAAAAGATAGTAGACATATTCTGGAAAGTTGGGGTCTTCAAAACCAGGAGGTTGACTGACATAGACTTCCTCCTTCAAATCTCCAATTAGAAATGCACTTTTAACATCCATTTAATAGACCTTGAAATTCGCATGGGCTACATAAGCTAGAAAGATTTTGATGGCTTCAAGTCTTGAAACAGGAGCAAAAGTCTCATCAAAATCTATTCTTTCTTGTTGACAGTAGCCCTTAGCAACCAGTCTAGCTTTGTTCTTGACTAATATGCCATTTTCATCCATCTTGTTTCTGAATACCCACTTGGTGTCAATAGGATTCTTTCCTTTAGGCTTAGGTTCTTCCTGAGACAGAAAGATGCTGGATAGACATTCTTCTTGAGTTGCTTTTCTAGTTTGCACACTTGAAGATGCTTCACCAATGATTAATTCAAAGGGGTGATCTCTAGTCCATTTTCTCTATTTTGGTAAATTAGCTCTAGATGAAGAGGCCTCATAGTTGTCTTGATATGTGACTGAGTTTTGATTAGAAGAAACTCCCCCTGAGTTTTTGGATCTTTGACTTGAATTTGGGGTTCTTTTTTATTGTGATCTGTATTGGCTTTCAACTCCTATTGATGGCTCTACTGATGTTGATCTTTGCCTCTTGACGGATGATACAGATTGTCTCTCAACGGATGATGCACTTGGTCTTTTGACGGATGTTGAATTATGTGCTTCATTTGTTGTAGATATTTCTGCATTATCCTTAGATATTGTTTCTTGATCACTTTCATCATTACTTTAATCATTAATCATCTCAACATTGTCAAATTTGAGGCTTTCATGGAAATCTCCATCTTGTAGTCCTTCAATCTTCTTATCATTAAACACAACATGTACAAATTCCATAACAATGTTGGTTCTGAGATTGTAGACTCTGTATGCTTTTCTAACTGCATACCAAACAAAAATGCCTTCATCTGCTTTGGCATCAACTTTCCATGTCGCTCAGTTTGATTCTTTAAGATATAGCATTTACAGGCAAAGACATAAAGAAATTTTATTGTCGGCTTCCTATTCTTGAACAGTTGGTAGGGTGTCATGCATTTTGCTTGATTGACCAAAGAAATATTCTGAGTGTGGCATGCAGTATTTACAGCTTCTGCTCAAAAGTATGTTAGTAACTTTGATTCTTCTAACATTGTTCTTGCAGCTTCAATAAGAGATTTGTTCTTCCTTTCCACCACTCCATTTTGTTATGGGGTTCTTGCTGCTAAAAACTCATGCATGATCCCATTCTCTCCACAAAACAATCTCATCATAGAATTCTTGAACTCGGTTCCATTGTCAATCCTGATTCTTCCAACTTTGAGATTAGGATGATTGTTGACTTGTCTTATATGATCGGTGATGAGTTCACTAGCTTCATCTTTGGATTTGAGAAAATATGTCCAAGAGAACTCTGAGAAATCATCCACAATTACTAGGCAATATCTTTTCTTTGAGATGGACAACACATTGACTGGTCCAAATAAATCCATGTGTAGTAATTGTAAATGTTCTTCAATTGTTGAATTAAGCTTCTTTCTGAATGATGCCTTAATCTGCTTTCCTTTCTGACAGGCATCACACAATCCATCCTTTGAGAATTCCACTTGAGGAATTCCTCTTACTAAATCTTTCTTCACTAGTTTATTCATAGTCTCGAAGTTAAGATGGGACAGTTCTTGTGTCATAGCCAACTTTCATCTTGACTTGCCTTGCTGAAGAGACAAGTGATAGATTCTGCATTTGATGAGTTGAAGTCCGCTAGATACACATTTCCTTTTCTCACTCCAGTGAGAACCACTTTGTTATTTTTCATGTTGGTCACAACACAAGCTTCACAATTAAATGTTACTGAGTTGCCCTTGTCACAAAGCTGGCCGATACCAAAGATTCTTTCTATTTCCCTGCACACAACAAAATCAAATCAAGTTGATTTTGGTACCCAAGTTTCCTTGGATCCTACTTTGTTAGCCCTTTTCTTAGGTTTCTTAGGCTTGTCCTCATCTGACTTAGGCATTTCAGATTCAACCTTAGTCATTTGAGTAGAACCTTTAAAACCATTCATCATTACAGAATTATCATGCACATGCTAGTTAACATGAAAAGGCATATTCTGTGTAAACATGTTATTCCAGTAAGGCATGCTAAATGGAATTTGTGGCATACTAAATGCAGCATAGTAAGGATTTTGTGCAAATGGCTTATTAGAAAATTGTGCATTCAAATTATGTGCAGGCATAACATTCACAGACATTTAGGCATGTTAGGAAATGAAGAAGGTGCAGACATGGGTGTAGCCATAGCAAGTTTGCAATTAACAGAAAAATGATTAACACTACCACACTTCACAAAGGTTTTTCTAGGTGCATATTTATCAGGTGTGTAGTTGTTATGTTTGTTAATTCCTACTTTCCCATTCCTATTGTTTTTCCTTTTATATTTTGCTTTAACCTCTATTTTCTCCAATCTGTCATGCAATTGTTTGATTGACAGATGCCCTACATTGACTCTCTTATTCTTTTTTACTTGACTTGTTTCTCCTGGAACAAAGTTCTTGGAAACTGATCCATATTTCTCATTTAACTTAGCTAGCTAGCATTTGCTAACTGGATTTCTTTCACTCGATGGATGTGGTTTCTTGTCTTTCGACAGATAATTCATTTGATCATTCGATGGATAACCTTCATTATTTGTCGAATCCACATCCGTTGAAAGTCCTTCCTCCAAGTTAGAATTCAGTTTTTCCTTGCTCTTTTTCCAGGCTCCATCACAGAAGGATTATATACCTTGAACTTTAGTAATTTGAGCATGGACATCTCTGGATGATTTCCATGCCTTAATTACTTCTTGTTCCCATTCAAGTTGCTTTCTTAAAATCTCCTCTTTCTTTAAGGATTCAATCAATTCATCCTTAGCAATCTTGCATTCTATCTTCTGTTTCTCAAACTCAACAAATTGAGTTTCTAACATATTGTTTCTTTTACTCAAAAATAAATTATTTTCTTTAAACTTTGTGTTTTCTTTAGAGAGTGATTTGAGTGTAACACGCAAATGATATAATTATGTTGACATGTCATTTATAGCATGATGTTATTCCCAAACAAAGCAACAAGAATTACAGAATGGGGGTTGAATGTAATTATGGCTACTTTTTCTGATTTTAAGAATGTTCTTACTTAATATATAACTGTGTTTGATTTTACAAGAAGTGCGGAATTAAAGTAAAATAGAAATCAAAACATAAAGCAATAAAACACAAGGCTTTAAAACTTTCTGGTGGATTTGAACTTATCCACTATATATATATATAAAGAAGAGAACCCTGTGATGCTTGAATAGCACACAGCTGCTTACAAGAGAACTTACAGAATTACAAAGAGATTCTTAACAGATACAGCTATTTCTATCTCTCTGAAATTTATGTTTACTTGATTAGTTTTCTACTTGCTACACTTGGTTTATATATATTACCAAGTTACATGATAGAAAGATAAGACAATAAGACAAACTGTATATAGTCTAACTTCATGCTGCTACATTACTCTATCCAGCATCTTTGAATATCTTCACAATTGCATGGAAATGGTAATGCTTCTTTGTTCTCTAAATCCTGCAATTAGGCTGCCACATTTTATTTGCAAAATACGCGTCGCATGTGACTGTGTTGTTACTGTCAACTGTTATTTTGAATATTATCATCCGTCGGGACTGTGTTGATCATCCGTCGGGAGCTTTGTTGATTACCTGTCGAGAGCTTTTGTAGATCATCCGTCGGGAGTCTTTCTGTCACTTGATTCTATTTCACTTATGCAGAATTACAAGACATCTTATATTTACAATTAGCCAACCTATTCTGCATATCAATCTAGTAGTCAACGACTCAAAGAATCCTACAGTATCTACTCAACTAAAACATTGTTGTTTGCAGAAATGTGCTACAATACTTATTGTTACATAAGCTACACTCTCGATGGGTGTTCAGTTGTCATCCGTCGAGACTATAAAGTTCATCCGTCGGGACTATATTAGAACATCCGTCGAGAGCTACAAAAACACTAAGTTAAATCTACTAAGGCGCTTTGTTCAACTTATCATCAAGTTCACACCATATTCCCAACAATCTCCCCCAATTTATGTCTACTGGAATTGTAGCCATAAATTAAGAGAAACTTGATGATAACAAAACACCCTAAATGAACAGATTAATAATGGTAGATAAAACTAGTAAGTGCTACAATTTATTTGAAGATTGAACAAAGTAAAGTGTACAAAGAGTTCTCACAATCATTTTCAAGGTGCTCCTCTAGTCTGAGCAGATGATTTCTATTTCCTTGATTGTCTTGATTTCTTCTCAAGCTTCCAGTTGTTTTCTTCTATTTGATTTTGGAGTTGTCTATGAAATTCAAATTCTTCAGCATTTGATAGATCCAACTTTTCTTGCATTTACAATAGAGTCTCATTGCTTGAGATGCTCAATTGGTCATCCAATCTGAAGAATCTTCTAACACCTTTATCATCCATGAATTTCATCAGCCAGTAAGGCCTCAAGTGCACTATATATCCTGTAAATGGAATGGATAGAGTTCTTGGAAGTGCATTCGAGGCTTTTCTGCTCCTGAGTTCTTCTATCTTCTTTAGAACCAATTTCTTGGCTGTCACATTGAATCTAAAATTTTTCTTGAAGGATGAGAAGATCTTTATCAAAATAGAACAACTTTCTTGAAAAATTCTGTGAAGGGGCCATATGATCTTTTTCCCACCCTTGTATCTGAACACCAGTCTTTCAGGGAGATTTCTGTGAGCATCAATTCCCCTCACTTCTTCTAATTCATCCATATAGAGATTGATATCTGAAAATTCCTTGATATCACAGATGTATAGAAGATTTCCCTTGTTGACAGTTGGTTGAGCTTTGGTTAAGGTTTTGGTTCTGAGACTCACAGGCTTGACCTTCTTGATTGCTCTTATCTTTGTCTTCTTTATCTTATTGAAGATTGGTAAATTAAGTTCAGGAACAGGCAAACTTTCCCAGTCTATTGGCTCATCCTTGGGAACTATAGGCTCATCATGAAAATTCATTGTAGGATCCACCTTAAATTCCTCATGCACCACTGAAGGCTTGAATGTTTAAGTTGTAGATATAGACTGTTTGGAAATTTAATCTTCCATTTTGTCATCATCAAAATTCAACATTCTTTTAGGAAGAATCTTGTATCTGTACTTCCTTTTCTGTTGAGGTTCCTTTTGCATTTTCTGATCTTGATCTTCAGCTACCACAGGTGGTTTCTCAGAAATCTCAGTTGCAATTTTCACAGCTTGAAGCTTGGCTACAATAACAGCTTGCTTTTTCTTCTGTTTGAGTTTCTTGGCATCTAAAGCAGCCTGCTTCTTTTCTTGTTTGATTCTCTCTTTTTCTTTCTTCTTGGCTTCTGCAAATTGAGGGTGTCCAGCCACCACACAGATTTCTTTTTCATTCCTGTAGATCTTAGCAATTCTTCTTTTTAGCACTGAGTCAGTTAGATCTTTGAAGAATGCATGGACTTTGCCAACAGCTTCTTTTTATCTAGCCTTGGAGTCTCAAACATAAGATCCAAGGGATTTTTGTCAGATGACTTGGGATAATTCCTTTAGGCTTCAAAACCAGGTTGGCTTTTGGAGACTTTATGGATGAAGGTTGGCCATTTTCCAGATTACCTAGACTCATGTCATTCACAGAAATTTGCTTGACTTGAGAGAAGTGTTGAGAGATCTTGTTTGGTTTCTCAATTGGACCAAATTTCTTTGTGATTTCTTCATCAATATTCCTCCATTTGTCATCCAATTCCTTCTCAACTACTGCAACATTAAGCTTCTTGAAATTTGTCTTTAAATCCGACTTAGCAGCTGCTATCTGGATCAGATCAATGCTGTCCAAGACTGGTGGCTTAGGATAATTAATTTCTGGAACAATTACTTGACTACCTTGTATGTTTAGCACATTCTCCCCCTCACTGATTGGCTCTCCTTGACTAACTGGGACAAGTGAATCTTTCTCCCCCTTTTTGTTAGCATCAAGTTGAGTGGAGGTAGAAGTTTGTGCAACCACTAGCTTTTGAAGCAACTGAGTTTATTGGGCTTGATGTAAGTGAATTGCAGTGATGGAAGCTTCCAATTTTTTGAGTCTTGAGTCCAAAGAGTCCACTTTCATGAGTTCTCTGTTAATGTCAAGCATGGTAGTGTTGGGAAACTTAGCATCTAGCCTGTCAGTAACGTCCTTCTTGACTTGATCAATTTCTGTCTTTAGCTTAGTGACATCCATAGACTGTTTGAGAGACTTTATTTGATGTAGTGGGAGTTAGTTCAGTAGAACACCTTAGTTAAGGTTTGGGTTGGGTTTTTGGTTGTTGTTGGTTGAGTTTGTTAAGTAAAAACCTTGGAGAAAGGAGAGTATTAGTTTCTGCAGAAAATCAGTTTAGTACCCTGAGGTTTAGAGTGAGTTTTGACCATGCCATTGTTGTGCACTTTGAGGCCCAAGCCACCGAAGCTAGAATTAGGAGTATATAAAAGGTTTTAGGTGTTGGTTGGAGGTTTGCAAGTCATTTGGTTAGGTGCACAAGTGGAATCACAAAATCTGTCCAGCAGGGGACAGTTTTGTTGCAACTTAGAAATAGGACGTTTTGACCATGTCATGGGTAGGCCCTCATTAGGCCCTATTGGGCCTTAGTTAGAGGGAGTGTCAGAGGAGTTTTTCCAACCATATTCCATAGGATTTGAGTTATAACCATGTGTCACAAGTTAATCCAAGTCAGGGTGTTTTCTGCCCAGAAAAACAGGGGAACCATGGATTTTAAGCTTAGGCCCAAGGAGGCCCAAGCTAGGCCCTTGAGCCACATCAAGTTTGGGAGATGCCTTATGGTCAGAAGAGTCTAGTGTAGAATTTTTGGAGGAAAACTTGTAGTTTAAGAGTGTCTAATGCACTCAAGAAGCCATAGATGTCATTCTGAAATTTACTCCAGTGAGCACTTTCACTTATCACAAAGTTTTAGAACACTTAGGAGTGAGATCTAGGTTGACCACTATGGTTTTAAGATAGTATAAAGCCATTAGAGTGAAAGGCCCAAGTGAGGGTCAATAGGTTTTGGATAGTTTAGTAAAGGCACATTGAGTAAGGAAGCCAAAATTTGGAGACTTTGTCTAGTTTAGCGACCAAGTGACTTAAGTTGCGAGTCGAGATCATCCAAGCCTAGTGTTGCATTTTGGTGTGTGTGATATTATTTGGTATTAAAATATGATATGTAAGTATATGTTTCCATGTGTGCAATTATATTTATAAGGTGATTATTAATTGAGTGCATATAGGCCTAAGTGCCATTTGTGTTTAATTTCGGGTTGTAAATAGGTTAAGTTGGTGAGAATATATTATAATAAGGTTATTATTATTTATGTAGGATCTCGAGACGAGGGTAAACTTGCTATAAAGGTCGAGTAAAGCTTCCAGTTGCTCCTACCAGCTAGACCAGACCAGCCTTTCTCAAGGTAAGTGATTCAATCTGTCTTTCGTATTCACTATGTGTAATATTTAAGTCATATATATTGATGCGATTATCCTGAGTCATTTTGTTATACTTGAACCAAGTGATTCTTAAGTCTATCTTTGAATTATATAGAAATTCCATGAACCCTCAAGTACGTATTGCGAGTAGATCAAAAGTCTTTTCACGATAGTATGGTAAAGTAATTGGAATGCCTTGATAAAATAAGGAGTTGTTATAATACTTGATTGATCCTCCCGATTAACATGCTAATGATTCCTAAAGTATTGATATCTCACCCTGTTGCTTGAACTCCTATAAAAACTTTACCTTGATACCTAAAAGCCAGATATCCATTAAAATTGTTCATAATTGCTTGATACCCTCTTTCTTACCCTAAAGTTTGACATCCTGATATACCTTAAGCTAATGATCACTTTCTTTATACCTTAACACCTCTGGTATTCTTGTAACCCTTGATGCTTATCTTTTTGATGTTACAATACTTATACCTTGTCTAAGATCCTTGCTTTAAGCCTAGTTCGGCATTTATTCTTTCTCATTATCCAATATCCTTGCTAGAACACCTTGTCAAAGTTCTTGTATATGGAAACTTTTCAATTGCCCTAATAAGTAAAGTCTAGTGGATCATGGCCCTGAGATTTAGTATCATATTTCCAGTGTTTCAAGTTGATCTATAATCCCTTGATAAAAATGTTTACTGTTTAAAGAGATTTTGTTATAAATCGGCATCAGTTTTTGAAATGATTAAAATGTGGATTTTCAGTCCCAAAGGGGGATAAATATTTTCTTTGAATAGTGGATCCGGACTGAGACGCGAGTCCTTTCCACACTTATATTGTAGGCTTAAAAGTTGTCTAGGGATCCCATTAATATTTTAGAACCCAGCGAGGTTCGGGATTACTTCGCGGCTGATCACCGGCTGTAATCCGTAGCGTCATAAAATGATTTTGATTAAGATATGATTTTGAAAATGTTTTGATACAAGCAAATGATGCCATCACCCAAAGTTTTATCTCTTGTTATTTTTGGTTATGTCTTCATATTGTCATTCTTTAATATATATCTCGATTTATGTTTTGTATCGTATTGTTTAGCACTTGTTGAGCATTTGGCTCACTCCTTGCTTTACCCTGATAATACAGCTAGCAGTTATGGTTAGATTCAAGCAGACAGCACGTAAGACCTATGACGCTGATGCGTATGTTCGAGCTCAGGTAGAATAAGAGATAGTTTTGTGTGAGGACTCAATATTAAAATCAGTTGTAATAGATGGTAGTGTTGGGCTGTTCCAAACCCTAAACTGTAAGATCTTGGATTCGGTTATGTTTACTTCCTTTTAAATATTGTAATAGTTATATTTATTTTGTTGTTAAGTTGGGGGTGTGACAAAAACCCTTGGGGATGCACAAGGAACACACACAATGCAAACTGAAGCTAAAGACTCAGTCACTGCACCATCTCAAAGTCATTTTGATGTGGCTCCAATAAATGTGGAGTCACATCTAAAATCTTTAGTAATAGAAGCACCACAAACACCAAACTCTCCCACAAATTCTCTGGATGTGGATATGATCAACACATCAATTCCCGATTCCCCTTCTTTAACTCTGTTGGGGAAGCCAAAATCTAGCGTAAGTGAGCATCATCTTTTGGATGATTTGTTGGATCACTTTCCAATTCTTTCAGGAACTGTTGAAACATCTGTGTCCAAATTTTCATCAATCTGCACAGAGTCCACAATAGTTTCCACTCGAAACTCATTCATTTCTTCTATTCCGATGGATATTGTTCATCTGTCGGTTCGTGATTGTATCCCGATAGATGTGCCTAACAGCAGTCATCCGTCGGCTATCCTAACTATTATCCCGATGGATGTTTCTCATCCGTCGGTACTCTCTACACATACTGAAATTTCAACAATTATTACAATTTCAACAATTATTTCAACAATCACTCTTAGGACTAAGGGAAGAGAGTGAAATGAGTGAGAGGTTGGGTTACTCCCATGAAAAAAGGAGAGGAAAGGAGTGAACTCATGCAGGCTATTTCTTTCAGCCTGGAAAAAGAGAGTGAGAAAAGTCCCACCTTAGAAGGTGAAGGTGAGGGTGTGAGGGTGGTGAGCAAAGGGGAGCCCTTGATGCAACAAAAGAGAGAAAACGAGAGAAATGCGGGTACATGAGTTATAAGAATGGAAACCATTGCTAGTGAGTCAATAAATATCAGTGATGCAGAAAGAGAGAGACTATTTCAGCAAGAATATCAAGCTGGCATAGATTTTATCTCCCTGGATGCTGAGACATTTACTCATCATGTTCCAGCTTATCAAACTCTAGCTGGACATGGCAATGAGGATGCTGAGAGGATGTTGAATCTAGTGCATACAACTGCTTCTCTACAAAGGGCAAAGTATGAAATCACTGTTATGCCATCTATAACTGGCAGTGATCCTGAAATGGCTAAAGTCTCGTTTGGGGATGATGGTGATGATGTGGAGGATGACAGCATGAGCATAGGGGGAGATGCAGATATTCCTTCCTGGATGCTAACTAAAGAGCGTTCATATTCACATCTCTAATCCGCCATATTCAAGCTGATTCATGACACCCAAACAACAATTCAGGCATCCACAAGTGCCATCACTAAAAGATTACTCACAGCACATCTTGAAGCTCTACAAATGCACAAGATTCAAGCTCTCCAACACAGTCAAAGTATGGATGAAATGAAGAAAGAAATTTCTAAAGTCAAACAAGATTTTGTGGCAAGGTTGGATGATAGACTTCCAGGAACCACCATGACTGAGATAGCTCAAAAGCTAAGGAAAGAAGCTGATCTAAACAGAAAGGTTGAGTCTATGGACTCTAGGTTGTCTAATATGGAGAAGTCAGTAGCCAACATACTTGCAAATCAGGAAGCTCAGACTGCTCTGCTCCAACAGTTGGTGGTTGCACAACTCCCTTCTTCTCAACAACTTGATGCTAACAAAAAGGGGGAGAAAGGCTCATCAAGTGAGGGGGAGACTCTGCTCAAACTCAAAATTTAAGTCAGCAAAGTAATTGTGCCAGCAATTACTTTCACTAAGCCACCAGCTATGGGCAGCATTAATCTCATCAATCTAGCAGCAGCAAAACTGGAATCAAATGACAAACTGACAAAGATAGATGTAGCAACAGCTGAGAAGGAGCTAGATGATAAATGGAAGAACATTGATACAGATATTCAAAAAAAATTGGCCAGATACAGAAACCAGACAAAAGTTCTCATCACCACTCACAAGTCACACAAATCCCAGTGAATGAAATAAGTCTTGGTAACTTGGAAAAAGGCCAAACTTCATGCATCAAATCTGCAAAAGCTAATCTAATTCTGAAGCCAAAAAGGAACTATTCAAGGTTCTCATACAAAAACCCTATAGATCTTATGTTTGAGACACCTAGGCCAGATGAGAAGAAGCTGTTGGCAAGGTCAATTGCATTTTACAAAGATCTATCTTATTCGATTCAAAAGAAGAGAATTGCCAAAATTTATAGGAATGGAAAAGAGATCTGTGTGGTGGCTGGACACCCTCTGTTTATAGAAGCTAAGAAGGAAGAAAAAGAAAGGATCAAGCAAGAAAAGAAGCAGGTTGCTTTAGATGCTAAGAAGCTTAAACAAAAGAAGGAGCAAGCTGCTATCTTGGCCAAACTTCAAGCTGTCAAGTCTACAACTGAGATTTCTGAAAAACCACTTGTGACTACTGAAGCTCAAGATCAACAAATACAAAATGAACCTCCACAGAAAAGAAAATTCAGATACAAGCTTCACTCCAAAAGAAAATTGGACTTTAGTGACGAAGAAATGGAGGACTACATTCCCAAATAGTCTACAACTTCAACTCAAACATCCCAACCCTCAGTGGTACATGAGGAATTCAAGGTATATCCAATAAAGAACTTTTAAGGTGAACCTATAATTCCCAAGGATGAGCCAGTAGACTAGGAAAGCTTGCCAATTCCTGAACTCAATTTACATATCTTCAACAAGCCAAAGAAGACAAAGATTAAAGCAACCAAGAAAGTGAAGCCTGTGACTTTCAGGTCCAAGATCCTAACCAAATCTCAACCCACAGCCAACAGGGGAGATATCTTATACATCTGTGACATCAAGGAGTTTTCTGAAATAAACCTCTACTTGGATGAATTGGAAGAAGTAATAGGAATTGATGCTCATAGACATCTTCATGAAAGGCTGGTGTTCAAGTACAAGGGAGGGAGAGAAACCACATGGCTACTTCACAGGATTCTTCAGGAAAGCTGCTCTATACTGATTAAGATCTTCTCATCCTTTAAGAAGAACTTTGGTTTCAATATAATTGCAAAGCAGTTGGTTCTAAAGAAGATAGAAGATCTAAGGAGTGATAAAGCCAAGAATGCACTTCCAAGATCTCTTACAATTCCCTTCACAGGAAAAAGAGTGCATTTAAGGCCTTATTGGCTGATGGAATTCAGAGATGATAAGGGAGTTTGAAGATTCTTCAGACTGGATGACCAATTGAGCATCTCTAGCAATGAGACTCTCTTGGAAATGCAATAAAAGCTGGATCTATCTGAAGCTGATGAACTTGAATTTCACAGTCAACTCCAGAATCAAATTGAAGAAAACAACAGGAAGCTTGGGAAGAAATCCAGAAAATCAAGGAAATAGAATCAACTGCTCAGACTAGAGAAGCACCTTGATTATGATTGTGAGAAATCTTTGTACACTTTGCTTTGTTCAATTTTCAATAAAGTTGTAGCACTTATCAGTTTTATCTACTACTTTTTAATCTGTATTTTTAGGGTGTTTTGTTATCATTGAGTTTCTCTTAATTTATGGCTACAATTCCAGTAGATATAAATTGGGGGAGATTGTTAGGAATATGTTGTAAACCTGATGATAAGTCAAACAAAACACCTTAGTAGATTTAACTTAGTGAAATTTGTAGCTCTCGGCGGATGATCTAATATAGTCCCGACGAATGAACTTTATAGTCCTGACGGATGATATTTTGACATCCATCGAGAGTGTAGCTTATGTAACAAATAAGTACTGTAGCACATTTCTACAAACAACATATTTAATTCTAGTAGATTATATAGGGTTCTCTGAGTCATATTGACTACTAGATTGATATGCAGAATAGGTTGACTAATTGTAAATATGAGATGTCTTGTAATTCTGTGTAAGTGAAATAGAGTCAAGTGGCAGATAGACTCCCGACAGATGATCTACAAGACTCCCAACGGATGATCAACAAAGTTCCCAACGGATGACCAACATAGTCCCGACGGATGATCAAATTCAAAATAGTTATTGACACTGACAACACAGTCACATGCGCTGGGTGTTTGCAAAAGGAATGTGGCAGCCTGTTAAGCAGGACTTTGAGAACAAAGAAGCATTACCATTTCCATGCAAATATGAAGAAATTCAAAGATGCTGGAATAGAGTAGTGAAGTAGCATGGAGTTAGGCTAGATATATTTTATTTTTTTATCTTGTCTTACTATCGTGTAAATTGGTGATATATAAACCAAGAGTAGCAAGTAGAACTTTTAACTGAGCAAGTTTATTTTCAGAGAAACATATCAGGTTGTATTTTGCAAGAATTTCTATGTAGTTTTTTTATTTTTTCAACTTGTAAAGCAGCTGTGAGCTATTCAAAGCTTCACAGAGTTCTTATTCTGATATATATATATATATATATGGTGGATACATTCAAATCCACCATAAAGTTTTAAAGCCTTATGTTTTATTACTTGGTGTTTTAATTTCAATTATCTTTTTATTCCGCACTTCAGCAAATCAAACATTGTTATATGTATTGAGTTAGAACACTTTCAAAATTAAGAAAAGAAGCCAGAATTACATTCAACCCCCATTCTGTAATTCTTATTGTATTGTTAGAGAATAACAGATATGGCTAACACCGGTGGAAGAGCAGGGCGTGAATCAGATGAGGGTCCTCCGTCTGAGTGCTACAAATGATCAGACTATCCTGGGACAAAAGTAGGGCTGAGCATTCGGCCGGTTCTGTCAGAAACCGAACCGAACCGAATTAACCGAAAACCGAAGTGATAATTTTTTCATAACCGAACCGAACCAAATTTATGCACAAACCGAATCAAAAACTGAATTATTTAGGTTAATTCGGTTCGGTTTCTAAAAACTGAAATATTTGAAATTTTGTGAAAATAATTTAAAATGAAAACAAAAATAATTCGAAATGTTAAAATGATACATATTATATTATATTATATATGTAAAAAATTGAAGATACATACATTCACCAATTGAAGATACATACATTCACCAATTGAAGATACATACAGTTTGTTTTTTTATTTATATTTACTATATTATATTATATGTATATAATATATAATTCAAAAATATATATTTAGATTTTGGTTATTTCGGTTAAACCGAATTAATTTTTAGATTAACCGAACCGAACCAATAATATTTCGGTTAAAATCGAAAACCCGAATTAACCGAAATTTTTGAAAAAATTCAGACCAAACCAAACCGAAATTATACGGTTTGGTTCGGTTTTTCGGTTTCGGTTCGGTTTTGCTCACCCCTAGATAAAAGAATCTGTCATTGCCGCTATTTGACGATCGCGCCGTGTTGTGAATATGTTGTGTACTTGATGATCACTTAAAAAAATGTCTAAGAAGATTTTACTTAGTGAAATTATGTAGCTCTCGACGGATAAGAATTATTGTAATATCCGGGATATATCGTGTAATTATTTTTGCTAATAGATAATTATTATATGTATTCAGTATCTATTCTGTGAATTATTTGTTAAGTGTTAAATATGTTTGAATGTTTAAAAATGTTATTAATTAAGTATTTCAATTTTTATATGTTCCAAATAAAATATAGATAATTGTCATATCTTCCTAATTATTTTTATGTTGATTTGTGAGTTTATAGGAATCATATGAATTTTATAAAATCTTTTTCCGGGTATTTAAAATCTATTTTATAAAAACGGGAACCAACCACCGTTAACCGTTTTTACGTTTTTAGAACCCGAAACTCTTCCGAGAACTCCTTCCTAACCTAATTGCAATATTCCGAGCATTTTCCATGTTTCGACTTTTTCGATCCGGCGTACGGTTTGTCCTGCGCGGGTCCCGGCGCAACATTTTCGATACAATATTCGTTTTGGTAAATCAATAAAACCCGTATTTTCGATAAACGGGAGCTTTTTATTAAACTATCCCAATTATCACCTCGTAGTACGTGTAACCAGGCGCTGAGACCAAGACCGCAGTACAAATTGTACTGATTTGGATAATTATCCCGAAAACCGATATCGTTTGGATCAGTTTTTATAAATAAACGTACCGTTTTATATCCGGAATGATCCAACGGGATACTAATTCTCCGTAATTGTAAATAGCCTTTTACCGTATTTTATTTCGTATCAAAATCATTTGCAGACAGATAATTATATAATTTTTACAGAGAAAAATCATATATTCATAAACCTTTCTGAGAATCAAACCACAAATTCAAGGTGTTAGTGAAATCCGTTTGGAAAGTTGGAGTAACCAATTTGAAGGTCTCAAGGAGTACTATCAGATTCCAGGACCTGTTTTACTGCAGAATCAAAGGTTGATTTTTTTATAAATTTAATTATTTTCGAATTATTTTCATGAAAAATATGAATTTTTGTTCGGATGATTGTTTGTATGATTTGATGATTTCATGTTGTAGAGCTTGTTTTCCTGATGATTTTGGTATATTATACGTCTGATTTGGAGTCCAATAACATGTTCAAATTTGAGTTTGATTTTCGAATTTCAAAATTAGGGTTTATAACCCGTATGAATGTTCTTAATTGAAATTTGGGGGTTTCTTATTCTGGAATAGATTGATGTTGTGATATAGTGGATTGTGTTCTCTGTAAAATTTGCAATCCATTCGTATAAGTTTCATGAATCAACGAGGTCTGTAGAGAAGGGAGTTGTGTTTTGAATATTTCCGAAGTTCGCCGGAAACTGGCAAACTTCACGGCCAAATTCCGGCCAACTCAGGGATTGTTAGATCGATTTGATTGCATGCTTATGTTCCTGGTAATCCGTAGATGTGATCTGGAGCTTGTGGCAAGGTGAGGAGGCCGGAATCGTGTTCTCCGGCCACCCCTGTGTTTTCGGGCGACTGGACTGCAAAATTGCAGTTTAGTCCCTGTAGTTTTGTAAATGATGAAGTTTAGTCCCTGAAGTTTCCAGACTTTGCAAAAATTGGATTCCTGTTTTAAAAATGTTTAAAAATCATATTTCCTATTTATTTTTATTATAAAAATCCGTTTTTAATTTCTGAAAATTCTAAAAATTATTATTTTAATTCCGAAAATTATTTTTAATTCACAAATAAATCTGAATTAATTAGTTAATTAATTTCAGTTAATTTTTAATTGATTAATTAGTCAATTAATTTGAAAATTAATTGATTAATTGATTTAATTAATTATTAATTGATTTTTAATTAATTATTTAATTAGATTTAATTACTTAAAAATGATTTAAAAATTTTGAAAAATAGTTTCGAGCTTTAAAATATTATTCTAAATTATTTTCAAGGCTCGATAATTATTCTAAAATTGTTTTGGAGCCAGAATTGGCCAACCAAACCCTGTTTATTATTCCGAAATTGATCCAACGACCCGTTTTAATTCCGAAAAATGTTTTAAAAATCATTTTAAATACCAGAAAGCCTATTTATGACCCGAAATGTCTTTATAAATGATATGTCATTGATTACGTGATGTATTATGTATGACTTATTGATTGACTGTCGGTTTATATATTCGATGATTACTGTTTATGGCATAACTTTCAATCCGTTAATCGGATTTGGGTGAAACGAAGGGTAGATAGAAGTATGTGTTGAACAGAATCGTATGAGTGGAATATTGATAGATACTTATGATGCCTAGCAGAGTAAGCAAGGCGTAAGAAAGAGAAGCAGGTGATCAGAAAATAGAATTGACATGTAGAAAATACAGCAAGTGAGCAGAGATTAGAAGCGAGGCATAGGAGAAACAGATGAATGGTGGTTGAATAGAGTCGTAGACAAGTACAAGTGAGGTTGGAATCAATTATGATAAGGCAAGTACTTCTAAACCTTTCTCGAGATTTATTGCAAATATTTTTAAATTCTCTTGTGACCTATTGTTAATATTCAAAATAGCTCTCTTTTATATTGGAAATACTTTGAATCCTCTAGCCTTGAACCTGAGCCACATCATTTGATCTTTGAGCCGTAAGCCTTATTCTTTGTGAATCATTTCTTGTGGATTTACCAAATATTAAACCACACAAATACGATACTACTCCACAAATATATATCCATCATATACCAAACACTGGAACAAAATTGTTTATATATACAAAAACTTTTATACTTAACCATACCTTGTGATATCAAAGCACTAAAACTTTGGAAAAACACTATTCATCTAATACCCGATTATCCTACCGGCTGGAGGCCACTTCTTTTATGTATTTTGACATACCCTTTTTGGTAACTATGAACTTTTACCATGCCCTTGTACAAATGTTTTATGGTTATTGATTATGATCTGGTTTTATTGAACTCTATTGTTTATCATATTGAAATGCTTTAGAATTGGATAGTTTTCTTTGTATGGACCAGATTCGTGGTCAGACCATATCGATGGTCAAGTTAGGCCAATGTGTGCCTTGGATCCAGTAGTTAGAGCAGTGCTGTGTGCTTTGCTCGGGGTTAGTGCGTGACTGATCAGCAGCCTAACCTTGGTTTTAAAAACTTAAAATGAATATCCAATTTTATTGGTTGTTTAACAAGAAACTTGATTCCTTTGAATCATCTCATTTATTATTGTCTAACCTCAGTTATTGATAATATGACTTGCTGAGCTAGTTAGCTCACTCTTGCGAATCTTTTTATATATTCTATAGTTAAGAAGGATACGATTGATAGCAAGGTTTCCCGGTTCAATGTTCGAGCTAGGATTCCAGATTATGATTGATCGAGCTAGCAGGAGCTTATGGCAGTAGTGAGATAGCAAGGTTGTAAGAATGATTTTATTATCAATTGTAAGTTAAATTAGTTGGGATTTGGTACGATGTAATAATTAAGGTTGTGGCTTGTTTTCATACTTTAACCTGTTGCGATCCGTGGTTTTGTGAAGCAGGGTCATTATAAATAATATTTCTTATACAGGTTGATATATTGTGTTTGTGTTATGGACCCCAAACTTCTGACCCGGGTTTGGAGGGCGCCACAGGTTGGTATCAGAGCTACAGGTTATAAGTCACTGAAACAAGCCTAGATTGTCGGGATTGGGTAGAGGGTTAGGATTAGGAATAGGAAATAGAAAGATAGGTCATTGTGAGGTTGAGTGCGACTGTATAGTAGGTCTCCGGCACGGTTCGTGTTGCGATTCGGGATTCTTGACTAGCGACGTGATATCCAGGCAACGGCAATGGCAGATCCTGATTTCCCTACATCAACTGATCTTTTGGAACCTTCCGTTTAAGGATCGTCATTTTCTCCCAGATTCGATTCGCGCCTTGTTCTCCATCAGTATTAATGGTATTACTTTCTGTTATGACAGTTGCGCCTCTCCAAGTTATTCAACGCTATTCTATCATCTCTCGATATGAGACTACCTATTCAAGAACCTTCATTTGCTTATTCTTGTTCTTTTGAACATTCAACTATGAATGTATCTTTTCTATCTATTATACACCATATTCTACATCCTTAGTTTAAAAACCTTTCTACCGAAACAACAGCGTTTGCGAGAAGGGACGCGATAGCGGCAGTAAACGGTGAGTATTGAGATATAAATTAAGGTGAGAAGGAGTTTAGAAAGAAGATTCAAGTGTTCTGGAGAATGGCTGTATCCGGTTAAAAGAAGCTATTAGTAATTAGACCACTCATGACTAGCTTGTGGAATGGAGTAGATAAGTGTTGAAGAAAGAGGGTTAGAGGAGATGAGGGATTTGAAGATTTCTTGAAATTAATGATGTTGTAATGATGTGATATTAGCTGACTTGTTGACTATGGGATAGTCTATTCCACTCAATGATTGCGAAGTGGTTAACGGGAGTACTACCAGTATGGGAGCCTTAATGTGAAGCTGCGAATAAGATAACATGCAACGACAGTTGAAGTTTATATCGATTAAGGAAGATAATAGACCCAATGAAGGAGAGGAGATAAATGGAAGTGAATGGACCTTTGAGTGATCATTTCTTTAACTTGGTATTTGGTCATAAGAAGGACAACAACCAACTCATATAGTAAGGACAACCAGATTTGTGATTTTCAGAAATTTTAAAACAAGTTTTCGAAAAAGATTTTTCCTCACAAAATTTCTAAAAGCCTTTTTGAATAAAATAAGTTTTAAATCTTGGTTGTCAAATTACTACTTGAGTTTCTTGTTTGTTAAAAGACCCGGATTATCTGGAAGGTTGTTGTTTCAGACTCAGTATTGTTAATTTGGAGAACGAGGTAACCTGCGATTATGAAGAAGTGGGTGCAAGTATTGTCTGATAGGATTAACAACAGAACCAGCGTACGGAGTAACTATTCATCCAATTATTGGGATTATTAGAGTTCGAAGAATTCATTGATTAAACGGAAGCATGAGCATGACCGAAGAAGATTGGGAAAATTTCCAGACTTTTCTAAAGGAAGAATATTATTAATAAAATGATCGTTATGTTGAATGATTTACGGTTATTCCAAATTAGAAAGAGGAAACTCAAGGTTATCTGATAAGAACGCCATTATGATCAAATTGTTAAAGTATTATACGTGTAGGTACGATGTTACAGATGCGAGACTTAACAAGTAAGAATCTACCATAATGCTTAATTGCGAAGGCATTTTAGCATACTTCTAAAGTTGTTATGTGATACAATTGGGAAATGATTGAGCAAGCTCGAAAGATGAATATAAGTGAAATATGGAGGGTGATCAATGGTATCATTCTTGTCCTCAACATTACAGCGTATATTCCTTTTTAATTCCTAAAAATGTATGAACTCCTTTTCTTAATAAATTCTTTCTGATAACATCAAAATGGAGAATTTTGCATTCCTTTCAAATTTAATTGTTCCCCTCGGGTTTTGCTTTCTGATTGGGACAAACAGTGTTATGATGAAACACTTTGTCGGAATGACAAAGAGTCGGGTGGGATGCCACCTAATCATGTGCTGTATGCCACACGGTATGAAAGACTGGCCATCTTCAGTACTAATGTGGTTGTCTCATTCATATTCAAATCATTACTTTTTCTTTCTCTTCAACTCTAAGTTTATTAAAATTGTGAATCCTTCTATTTGTTTCGTTGTACCGTTGTTCCTTGCGAGAGTTTTTCAAACAAAAGTTAACGTATTATACACTCAGCGGGCAAAGTCTCATCTACCTCGCATGCATGGGAAGGAAACAAGAGCATATGGTAAAAATTACAAATCACTGTCCCTAGCCCGGGATGCATTAACAGTTAAGGGAATCTACTTCAATAAGGGATACGTCTCCGAGAACGAGAATTTGCGATATGTTATTTAGAATATGGATGGGATGACGTGGAAGATTATTATGGATACCTTATGCGTTAAAGTATTAAAAGATATGGGAGCAACTTGATCATATATTTCTCAAGGTTTTATTGATAAGATGAATTATCCTGTCGAATTAATAAGTTTAGGACTAAAGGACTAGCAAATTAAGAACGTGCAGTCATTAAATATGTAAGTACCAATGACGGAATCGATATTTATGGCATTAAGATGTGAAGAATTAATATCATTTGAGATAAGAAGATTTGATATTATTATAAGGAGTAGATTAACTATTCAAGTGTGATGCCCAGGTAAATCGTCGTGACGGAAGATAGTTCTGGAGACGCCAAAGGAGAACATGAAGAAGTTTAAAGGACAAAGGAAAGTAAAGAATTGGTTAAAAATAATTTAAGATTACAGTGACCAAAATATAAGTGCTATGGCGATTATAAATAAGAGTTAGGAGCAGACCGAACTTGAAGATTTTACAGTATCAAGACATATTTCCAGATGAGTTACCAATATTTCCTTTAGATAAAAAAAATGTGTTTATAATTGATTTAGTACGTGAACTGAAGCCAGTGTTCAAAGCCCCGCGCAGAATGGCACCAGATAAAATGAAGAAGTTACTAGAGCAAACGCATGAGATAATTAAAAGAAAAAGCAACTGGACCTAGCGTACCCCCTTAAAGTGCACTGGCACGATGTGTTAATAAGAAAGATGGAAGGGTGAGATTATGTGTTAGCGAAAGCTCAACAAGTTTACTCTCAAAAGCAGATATCTGTTACCTCGAAACCAATGATTTGTTTAACTAAATGAACGAAGCAAGGTATTTTTATAAGATTGATTTAAGACTGGGTATATTACCAAGTGAAAATTGAACTTATGGACATATCAAAGATAATTTTCAGAACTCAGTACTGTTGTTATAAAATTCTAGAAATGTTAGTGGGATGAACTGATATACCAGTGATATTTAAATTTGATGAGTAGAATTTTGAAGGAAGAATTTGGATAAGATATACTTGCGTTAATTAAGAAGAACCATGCAACCTATACAATGATAGCTGAGGAGTCAAAGAAGAAAGAAGCAGTATAAAAAGAGTTTATCAGGTGAAAACTTTAATGGCAGGAGGTATAATTCTTAGTATAGACAGTCAGTAAGGAGGAGACAAAAGGGGATTCAGCAGAAAAATTTAAAGATAGTATGAATGAAGAAAGACCAGAAGCACCAACAAAAGTAAGAAGTTTTATCATGGGCCAGTTATTATTGGAAATTTGTGCAAGATTTCTTAAAAGTTGTAATATTAGAGATGAAGTTAACCAGGAAAAGCAAGAAGGTTATATGAAATGGAGAAGGGTGAAGAAAGCTTTGCGGAGTTAAATAAAAGAATGGTTACAACACCTATTTTATCACTTTGAAATCATCAGGGAGATTTGGTAATTTATAGTGATACTTCTCGTAAGGGAATAGGATGTGTGTTGACGCAAAACAATAAAGTTATTGCATATGCATCCAGATAACCGAAACCTTATGAGCAGAAGTACCCTACTCATAACTGGGAATTAAAAGCAACAATAATATTCGTTTTGAAAGATTAGGAAATATTATAAGTATAGAAAAAGATGTGCGATATATACGGACCATACGAGTTTGAAGTATGAACTCCCGAGGAAAAGCAAATGTAGTGGCAAGAGATAAGTAAGAAAGAGAGAGAACGAACATAGAGACTGTACCAGAAGAATTATCTATGGACTTCTAGAAGTTGGAATTGGAAGTCAGGGTTCATGATCCCAAAAAAAAGGAGTAAGAATGTATAAGTATGACTTTTCAGTCGGAATTGTTACAGAAGATAAAGAAGCGTCAGGAAGAGGTAATGGATCAGGATATAAATCGTTTGGTAGGTGAAAAATTGTGCACGCAAAAAAAAAGGGACAATCAAGGTATTCTTATGTTTTCTTCTAGAATTTGGATTCCACCAGTGACGGAATTGAAGAATGAAATTTTACAGAAAGCTCATAATTCAAGGTATTCAATCCATTCAGGGAGTACCAAGATGTATAGAGATTTAAAGGAAAATTATTGGTGGCCGGATATGAAGAGGGAAATTGTGGAATGGATTAGCAGATGTTACATACATCAAAGAGTTAAAGTAGAACATTAGAGATCAAGTGGATTGCTACAGCCATTGGAGATTCCAGAGTAGAAGTGGGAGCATATCGCCATGGATTTCATAGTTAGGTTATCAAGCACAAAAGCTAATCATGATACCATTTGGATTATAATGGATAGATTTACCAAGTCAGCTCATTTTCTGTCTATAAATGGAAGATTTTCACTGGACAAGTCAGTTCATATGTACTTAAAAGAAATTGTAGTTCGTCATAGAATTCCTGTGTCCATCATATCCGATCGAGATCCAAGATTTAATTCAAGATTTTGGAAGAATTTTCAAGAATATTTGGAAACGGAACTGAATATAAGTACGGCTTACCATCCGCAGACGGACGGCCAGAGTGAAAAAAAAAATGATCCAGGCAATCGAGAACATGTTGCACGTATTGATATTAAAGGAAGTTGGGACAAGCATTTACCTCTGGTAGAATTTGCTTATATTAACAATTATCACGCCAGTATTGGGATGCCACCCTATGAAGCCCTTTAGGGACGCAAATGCAGATCTCCAATGTATTGGGACGAAGTAGGAGAACGCAAATTACTTGGACCTAAATTAGGGCAGCAGACAAAGGAAGTTATTAAAGTTACCCAGAAAAGACTAATAGCAGCACAAGATCGTCAAAGGAAATATGCAGATTAATCAAGGAAAGATATGGAATTCGAAGAAAGGAATTTGGTATTACTGAGAGTATCACCGTGGAAGGGATTAACGAGATGTGGAAAGAAAGGAAAACCGAGCCCAAGATATGTCGGACCTTTTGAAATTTTAAAGCACGTTGGCAAAGTAGCTTACGAGTTGGCGTTACCTCCGTACATGGAGCACATTCACAATGTTTTTCAAGTATTGATGATTAGGAAGTATAATCTAGACTCCAAACATGTAATAGAATAAGAGCCAATAGAGCTTCAGGCAGATTTGTCATATGTAGAGAGTCCGATAGAGATTCTAGAGGAAAGAGAGAAAGTATTGAGAAATAAAGTGGTAAAGTTAGTAAGAGTATTGTAGAGAAACCCAAAGGTTGAAGAGTCAACCTGGGAGTTAGAAAGTGATATGAGAGAAAAGTGTCCTCATTTGTTTTTTTAGAAGATTCTGAGGATAGAATCCTTTTAAGGGGGGAAGGATGTAATATCCGGGATATATCGTGTAATTATTTTTGCTAATAGATAATTATTATATGTATTCAGTATCTATTCTGTGAATTATTTGTTAAGTGTTAAATATGTTTGAATGTTTAAAAATGTTATTAATTAAGTATTTCAATTTTTATATGTTCCAAATAAAATATAGATAATTGTCATATCTTCCTAATTATTTTTATGTTGATTTGTGAATTTATAGGAATCATATGAATTTTATAAAATCTTTTTCCGGGTATTTAAAATCTATTTTATAAAAACGGGAACCAACCACCGTTAACCGTTTTTACGTTTTTAGAACCCGAAACTCTTCCGAGAACTCCTTCCTAACCTAATTGCAATATTCCGAGCATTTTCCATGTTTTGACTTTTTCGATCCGGCGTACGATTTGTCCTGCGCGGGTCCCGGCGCAACATTTTCGATACAATATTCGTTTTGGTAAATCAATAAAACCCGTATTTTCGATAAATGGGAGCTTTTTATTAAACTATCCCAATTATCACCTCGTAGTACGTGTAACCAGGCGCTGAAACCAAGAGCGCAGTACAAATTGTACTGATTTGGATAATTATCCCGAAAACCGATATCGTTTGGATCAGTTTTTATAAATAAATGTACCGTTTTATATCCGGAATGATCCAACGGGATACTAATTCTCCGTAATTGTAAATAGCCTTTCAGTGTATTTTATTTCATATCAAAATCATTTGCAGACAGATAATTATATAATTTTTACAGAGAAAAATCATATATTCATAAACCTTTCTGAGAATCAAACCACAAATTCAAGGTGTTAGTGAAATCCGTTTGGAAAGTTGGAGTAACCAATTTGAAGGTCTCAAGGAGTACTATCAGATTCCAGGACCTGTTTTACTGCAGAATCAAAGGTTGATTTTTTATAAATTTAATTATTTTCGAATTATTTTCATGAAAAATATGAATTTTTGTTCGGATGATTGTTTGTATGATTTGATGATTTCATGTTGTAGAGCTTTTTTTCCTGATGATTTTGGTATATTATACGTCTGATTTGGAGTCCAATAACATGTTCAAATTTGAGTTTGATTTTCGAATTTCAAAATTAGGGTTTATAACCCGTATGAATGTTCTTAATTGAAATTTGGGGGTTTCTTATTCTGGAATAGATGGATGTTGTGATATAGTGGATTGTGTTCTCTGTAAAATTTGCAATCCAGTCGTATAAGTTTCATGAATCAACGAGGTCTGTAGAGAAGGGAGTTGTGTTTTGAATATTTCCGAAGTTCGCCGGAAACTGGCAAACTTCACGACCAAATTCCGGCCAACTTAGGGATTGTTAGATCGATTTGATTGCATGGTTATGTTCCTGGTAATCCGTAGATGTGATCTGGAGCTTGTGGCAAGGTGAGGAGGCCGGAATTGTGTTCTCCGGCCACCCCTGTGTTTTCCGGCGACTGGACTGCAAAATTGCAGTTTAGTCCCTGTAGTTTTGTAAATGATGAAGTTTAGTCCCTGAAGTTTCCAGACTTTGCAAAAATTGGATTCCTGTTTTAAAAATGTTTAAAAATCATATTTCCTATTTATTTTTATTATAAAAATCCGTTTTTAATTTCTGAAAATTCTAAAAATTATTATTTTAATTCCGAAAATTATTTTTAATTCACAAATAAATCTGAATTAATTAGTTAATTAATTTCAGTTAATTTTTAATTGATTAATTAGTCAATTAATTTGAAAATTAATTGATTAATTGATTTAATTAATTATTAATTGATTTTTAATTAATTATTTAATTAGATTTAATTACTTAAAAATGATTTAAAAATTTCAAAAAATAGTTTCGAGCTTTAAAATATTATTCTAAATTATTTTCAAGGCTCGATAATTATTCTAAAATTATTTCGGAGCCAGAATTGGCCAACCAAACCCTGTTTATTATTCCGAAATTGATCCAACGACCCGTTTTAATTCCGAAAAATGTTTTAAAAATCATTTTAAATACCAGAAAGCCTATTTATGACCCGAAATGTCTTTATAAATGATATGTCATTGATTACGTGATGTATTATGTATGACTTATTGATTGACTTTCGGTTTATATATTCGATGATTACTGTTTATGGCATAACTTTCAATCCGTTAATCGGATTTGGGTGAAACGAAGGGTAGATAGAAGTATGTGTTGAACAGAATCGTACGAGTGGAATATTGATAGATACTTATGATGCCTAGCAGAGTAAGCAAGGCGTAAGAAAGAGAAGCAGGTGATCAGAAAATAGAATTGACATGTAGAAAATACAGCAAGTGAGCAGAGATTAGAAGCGAGGCATAGGAGAAACAGATGAATGGTGGTTGAATAGAGTCGTAGACAAGTACAAGTGAGGTTGGAATCAATTATGATAAGGCAAGTACTTCTAAACCTTTCTCGAGATTTATTGCAAAAATTTCAAAATTCTCTTGTGACCTATTGTTAATATTCAAAATAGCTCTCTTTTATATTGGAAATACTTTGAATCCTCCAGCCTTGAACCTGAGCCACATCATTTGATCTTTGAGCCGTAAGCCTTATTCTTTGTGAATCATTTCTTGTGGATTTACCAAATATTAAACCACACAAATACGATACTACTCCACAAATATATATCCATCATATACCAAACACTGGAACAAAATTGTTTATATATACAAAAACTTTTATACTTAACCATACCTTGTGATATCAAAGCACTAAAACTTTGGAAAAACACTATTCATCTAATACCCGATTATCCTACCGGCTGGAGGCCACTTCTTTTATGTATTTTGACATACCCTTTTTGGTAACTATGAACTTTTACCATGCCCTTGTACAAATGTTTTATGGTTATTGATTATGATCTGGTTTTATTGAACTCTATTGTTTATCATATTGAAATGCTTTAGAATTGGATAGTTTTCTTTGTATGGACCAGATTCGTGGTCAGACCATATCGATGGTCAAGTTAGGCCAATGTGTGCCTTGGATCCAGTAGTTAGAGCAGTGCTGTGTGCTTTGCTCGGGGTTAGTGCGTGACTGATCAGCAGCCTAACCTTGGTTTTAAAAACTTAAAATGAATATCCAATTTTATTGGTTGTTTAACAAGAAACTTGATTCCTTTGAATCATCTCATTTATTATTGTCTAACCTCAGTTATTGATAATATGACTTGCTGAGCTAGTTAGCTCACTCTTGCGAATCTTTTTATATATTCTACAGTTAAGAAGGATACGATTGATAGCAAGGTTTCCCAGTTCAATGTTCGAGCTAGGATTCCAGATTATGATTGATCGAGCTAGCAGGAGCTTATGGCAGTAGTGAGATAGCAAGGTTGTAAGAATGATTTTATTATCAATTGTAAGTTAAATTAGTTGGGATTTGGTACGATGTAATAATTAAGGTTGTGGCTTGTTTTCATACTTTAACCTGTTGCGATCCGTGGTTTTGTGAAGCAGGGTCATTATAAATAATATTTCTTATACAGGTTGATATATTGTGTTTGTGTTGTGGACCCCAAACTTCTGACCCGGGTTTGGAGGGCGCCACAGGTTGGTATCAGAGCTACAGGTTATAAGTCACTGAAACAAGCCTAGATTGTCGGGATTGGGTAGAGGGTTAGGATTAGGAATAGGAAATAGAAAGATAGGTCATTGTGAGGTTGAGTGCGACTGTATAGTAGGTCTCCGACACGGTTCGTGTTGCGATTCGGGATTCTTGACTAGCGACGTGATATCCAGGCAACGGCAATGGCAGATCCTGATTTCCCTACATCAACTGATCTTTTGGAACCTTCCGTTTAAGGATCGTCATCTTCTCCCAGATTCGATTCGTGCCTTGTTCTCCATCAGTATTAATGGTATTACTTTCTGTTATGACAGTTGCGCCTCTCCAAGTTATTCAACGCTATTCTATCATCTCTCGATATGAGACTACCTATTCAAGAACCTTCATTTGCTTATTCTTGTTCTTTTGAACATTCAACTATGAATGTATCTTTTCTATCTATTATACACCATATTCTACATCCTTAGTTTAAAAACCTTTCTACCGAAACAACAGCGTTTGCGAGAAGGGACGCGATAGCGGCAGTAAACGGTGAGTATTGAGATATAAATTAAGGTGAGAAGGAGTTTAGAAAGAAGATTCAAGTGTTCTGGAGAATGGCTATATCCGGTTAAAAGAAGCTATTAGTAATTAGACCACTCATGACTAGCTTGTTGAATGGAGTAGATAAGTGTTGAAGAAAGAGGGTTAGAGGAGATGAGGGATTTGAAGATTTCTTGAAATTAATGATGTTGTAATGATGTGATATTAGCTGACTTGTTGACTATGGGATAGTCTGTTCCACTCAATAATTGCGAAGTGGTTAATGGGAGTACTACCAGTATGGGAGCCTTAATGTGAAGCTGCGAATAAGATAACATGCAACGACAGTTGAAGTTTACATCGATTAAGGAAGATAATAGACCCAATGAAGGAGAGGAGATAAATGGAAGTGAATGGACCTTTGAGTGATCATTTCTTTAACTTGGTATTTGGTCATAAGAAGGACAACAACCAACTCATATAGTAAGGACAACCAGATTTGTGATTTTCAGAAATTTTAAAACAAGTTTTCGAAAAAGATTTTTCCTCACAAAATTTCTAAAAGCCTTTTTGAATAAAATAAGTTTTAAATCTTGGTTGTCAAATTACTACTTGAGTTTCTTGTTTGTTAAAAGACCCGAATTATCTGGAAGGTTGTTGTTTCAGACTCAGTATTGTTAATTTGGAGAACGAGGTAACCTGCGATTATGAAGAAGTGGGTGCAAGTATTGTCTGATAGGATTAACAACAGAACCAGCGTACGGAGTAACTATTCATCCAATTATTGGGATTATTAGAGTTCGAAGAATTCATTGATTAAACGGAAGCCTGAGCATGACCGAAGAAGATTGGGAAAATTTCCAGACTTTTCTAAAGGAAGAATATTATTAATAAAATGATCGTTATGTTGAATGATTTACGGTTATTCCAAATTAGAAAGAGGAAACTCAAGATTATCTGATAAGAACGCCATTATGATCAAATTGTTAAAGTATTATACGTGTAGGTACGATGTTACAGATGCGAGACTTAACAAGTAAGAATCTACCATAATGCTTAATTGCGAAGGCATTTTAGCATACTTCTAAAGTTGTTATGTGATACAATTGGGAAATGATTGAGCAAGCTCGAAAGATGAATACAAGTGAAATATGGAGGGTGATCAATGGTATCATTCTTATCCTCAACATTACAGCGTATATTCCTTTTTAATTCCTAAAAATGTATGAACTCCTTTTCTTAATAAATTCTTTCTGATAACATCAAAATGGAGAATTTTGCATTCCTTTCAAATTTAATTGTTCCCCTCGGGTTTTGCTTTCTGATTGGGACAAACAGTGTTATGATGAAACACTTTGTCGGAATGACAAAGAGTCGGGTGGAACGCCACCTAATCATGTGTTGTATGCCACACGGTATGAAAGACTGGCCATCTTCAGTACTAATGTGGTTGTCTCATTCATATTCAAATCATTACTTCTTCTTTCTCTTCAACTCTAAGTTTATTAAAATTGTGAATCCTTCTATTTGTTTCGTTGTACCGTTGTTCCTTGCGAGAGTTTTTCAAACAAAAGTTAACATATTATACACTCAGCGGGCAAAGTCTCATCTACCTCGCATGCATGGGAAGGAAACAAGAGCATATGGTGAAAATTACAAATCACTGTCCCTAGCCCGGGATGCATTAACAGTTAAGGGAATCTACTTCAATAAGGGATACGTCTCCGAGAACGAGAATTTGCGATATGTTATTTAGAATATGGATGGGATGACGTGGAAGATTATTGTGGATACCTTATGCGTTAAAGTATTAAAAGATATGGGAGCAACTTGATCATATATTTCTCAAGGTTTTATTGATAAGATGAATTATCCTGTCGAATCAATAAGTTTAGGACTAAAGGACTAGCAAATTAAGAACGTGCAGTCATTAAATATGTAAGTACCAATGACGGAATCGATATTTATGGCATTAAGATGTGAAGAATTAATATCATTTGAGATAAGAAGATTTGATATTATTATAAGGAGTAGATTAACTATTCAAGTGTGATGCCCAGGTAAATCGTCGTGACGGAAGATAGTTCTGGAGACGCCAAAGGAGAACATGAAGAAGTTTAAAGGACAAAGGAAAGTAAAGAATTGGTTAAAAATAATTTAAGATTACAGTGACCAAAATATAAGTGCTATGGCGATTATAAATAAGAGTTAGGAGCAGACCGAACTTGAAGATTTTACAGTATCAAGACATATTTCCAGATGAGTTACCAATATTTCCTTTAGATAAAAAAATGTGTTTATAATTGATTTAGTACGTGAAATGAAGCCAGTGATCAAGACTGTTAGATTTTATATTTGTTCAGTCTTTTAGACTTTGTAATCTTGGTAATATATAAACCAAGAGAGTAGCAAATAGAAAAATGACTGAGATAGCTGAGAAACACTAAAACGGAGAAATCTTTGTAAGCATAATCTTTAACATTTCCTGTATTCTCAGTAGTTCCATTTTGTAAGCAGCTGTGAGCATTTCTGCACACAGAGTCCTCTCGATATATTATATATATCTCTGGTGGAATTGTTTAAATCCACCAAAAAGTTTTTAAAGACTCTTGTTTTTAATTACTTATATTTTGATTCATTCAAGTTTACATTCCGCATTGTGCTAATCAAAACAAATATATCTATAATCGAGTTGAACATTTTTATTTCAAGAAAAAGGTTCAAGAATTCCATTCAACCCCCCTTCTGTAATTCTTGCTATATTGTTAAGGGACTAATAATTGGTATCAGAGCAAGCTCTTAATCTACAAAGAGTTTAAAGATCAAAACAATTTAGCAAGATGAACAAGAAAGATGTTGGAGTCAAGATTCCTTTTCTTGATAAAGATAATTACCATCATTGGAAGGTAAAGATGCATCTTCATATGCTTTCTCAAGATGAGGCCTATGTGGACTGCATAGAAAGAGGCCCTCATGTTCCAATGAGAGCTGCAACAGGAAATGAGCCATCTGTTCCAAAGCCAAGGCATGAATGGTCTGATCCTGACATTGAACAAGTCAGGAAAGATAAAAAGGCCATGAACATTCTGTTCAATGGTGTGGATGCAGACATGTTTGATAACATCATCAACTGCAAGACTGCCAAGGAAGTTTGGGACACAATACAGATAATCTGTGATGGTACTGGGCAAGTAAGAGAAAATAAAATGCAGCTCCTGATTCAGCAATATGAGCATTTTCACAATGAGGAAAGTGAATCACTCATTGACATTTTTAGTAGATTCCAAAAACTACTAAATGCTCTTAAGTTGCATGGAAGAGTCTATCAGACTAAAGACTCCAATCTGAAATTTCGCAGATCTCTTCCAAAGGAATGGAAACCAATGACAGTCTCATTGAGAAACTCACAAGATTATAAGGAGTTTACTTTGGAAAGACTGTATGGCATTCTGAAGACCTATGAGCTTGAGATAGAGCAGGATGAAAGAATTGAGAGAGGAAAGAAGAAAGGAGGATCCATTGCACTAGTTGATGAACTGGAAAAGGAGAAGGAAGTAAAGATGGAAGCTGTGGAATCAACTTCAAAGGTCTGTGAAAGCAAGGGTAAGGGGCTAGCTACAGAAAATGAAGATTCATTGAGCCAAGATGACATGGAGGACATTGATGAGCACCTAGCATTCCTTTCAAGAAGATTTTCCAAGCTCAAGTTCAAGAAGAACTTTGGAGCTTCCAAGCCAAATAGAAACATGGTGGATAAATCAAAATTCAAGTGCTTCAAATATGGCTTGGCAGGGCATTTTTGCAAATGAGTGTAGAAAGTCAGATTCCAGTAAGAAAAGATTTGAGTTTGTAGATTACAAGCAAAAATACTTTGATCTACTCAAACAAAAGGAAAGGGCTTTTATTACACAAGAGAATGACTGGGCAGCTGATGGCTTGGATGAAGATGAAGATGTCAGCTATGTCAATCTAGCCCTAATGGCCAAGTCTGATGAAACAGAGACAAGTTCCTCAAGCAATCAGGTAATCACTACAAACCTTGCACATTTATCTAAAGTTGAGTGTAATGATACCATAAATGACATGTCTACAGAATTGTATCATTTGTGTGTTACGCTTAAGTCCCTCACTAAAGAAAATGCTAAAATCAAAGAAAACAACTTGTTTTTGAGTGAGAGGAATAATGTGCTTGAGTCTCAGTTTGTTGAGTTTGAGAAACTAAAAATTGAGTGTAGGATTGCCAAGGAGGAATTAACTGAGTCCTTGAAAAAGGAAGAAATTTTAAAGAAGCAGCTCGATCGTGAACAAGAGGTGATTAAAGCATGGAAAACATCCAGAGATGTTCATGCACAAATCACCAAGGTTCAAGGAATTGAGTCCTTTTGTGATGAAGCCTGGAAAAAGAATAAGGAGAAACTAGAACCTATTTTAGTAGATGGGTTGCTAACAGATGTAGACTCGACGGATGATGAGGACTATCCGTCGGATAACAAAAAGTGTTATCCGTCGAATGATAAAAATCCTCATCCATCGGCTGTAAGCAAACCCATCAGCAAAGCCAAATTAACCAAGCTAAATGTTAAGTATGGGTCTGTTTCCAAGTATCTTGTTTCAGGAGAATCAAGTCAAGCTAAGAAAGGGAAAAAGGGTAATGTCGGTCACATGACTGTCAAACAGTTAAGTGACAGACTTGAGAAAATAGAGGTAAAAACAGAGACTAAAAAGAAAAACAATAGGAATGGTAAAGTAGGGATTAACAAACACAATAACTACACACCTGATAAATATGCTCCTAGAAAGATCTGTGTCAAGTGTGGTAGTGTAAATCATTTGTCTGTTAATTGCAAATCTCCCATGTATGTTCAACCTCAATTTCCTAACATAAATGCCATGCCTCCCATGCCTGTTAATGCTATGCCTACACTGAATATGAATGCACAGTTTGGTAATATGCCATTTGCACCTAATCCATATTATGCTGCATACAATATGCCTCAAATGCCATTTAGCATGCCTTACTGGAATAACATGTTTGCACCAAGCATGTCATTTCCTGTTAGCCATAACATGCATGATAATTCTGTTGCATCTAGTGGTTTCAAACGCCCAATCCAAATGACTAAGGAAGAATCTGAAATTCCTAAGTCAAATGAGTTAAAACCTAAGAATCAGAAGAAGAAAGCTAACAAGGCAGGACCCAAGGAAACTTGGGTACCAAAATCAACTTGATTTGATTTTGATGTGTGCAGGGGAACAGAAAGAATCTTTGGTACTTGGATAGTGGTTGTTCAAGACACATGACTGGTGATTCTACCCTGCTCACAGAGTTTGAAGAGAGAGCTGGCCCAAGTATCACTTTTGGAGATGACAGCAAAGGTTACACTGTGGGATATGGCTTGATTTCAAAGGACAATGTCATCATTAAAGAGGTTGCCTTAGTGGATGGTCTCAGACACAATCTGTTGAGTATCAGCCAGCTTTGTGACAAAGGCAACTCAGTAACCTTCAACAAAGAAGCCTGTGTTGTGACCAATAATCAAAACAACAAAGTGGTTCTCACTGGTGTGAGAAGAGGAAATGTGTATCTAGCTGACTTCAACTCAACTAAAGCAGAATCTGTAACTTGTTTTCTCAGCAAAGCAAGTCAAGATGAAAGTTGGTTATGGCACAAGAAGCTATCTCATTTAAAATTCAAGACTATGAATGAGCTGGTAAGGAAAGAGCTAGTTAGAGGCATTCCTCTAGTGGAGTTTACAAAGGATGGACTGTGTGATGCCTGCCAAAAAGGGAAGCAGATTAAAGCATCATTTAGGAAGAAACTTGATTCAGCAATTGAAAAGCCTCTGCAACTGCTTCACATGGATTTGTTTGGACCAGTCAATGTATTGTCAATTTCTAAGAAAAGATTTTGCCTAGTAATTGTAGATGATTTCTCAAAGTTTTCTTGGACATATTTCCTAAAGTCTAAAGATGAAGCTAGTGAAATCATCATCAATCACATAAGGCAAGTTAACAATCATCCTGATTTCAAAGTTAGAAGAATCAGGAGTGACAATGGAACTGAGTTCAAGAACTATGTCATGAGAGCATTTTGTGAGGAAAATGGGATCTTGCATGAGTTTTCAGCAGTAAGGACTCCATAACAGAATGGAGTAGTGGAAAGAAAGAATAGATCTCTTATTAAAGCCGCAAGGACAATGCTTGAAGAATCAAAATTACCAACATATTTCTGGGCTGAAGCTGTAAACACTGCATGCTACACTCAGAACATCTCTCTGATTAATCAAGCAAGATGCATGACACCTTATCAATTGTTCAAGAACAAGAAGCCAACTCTAAACTTTCTTCATGTCTTTGGCTGTAAATGCTATATTCTGAGAAATCAAACTGATCAAAATGGGAAGTTTAATGCTAAAGCAGATGAAGGAATTTTTGTTCGATATGCTGTTGGTAAAGCATATAGAGTCTACAATCTAAGAACCAACATTGTTGTTGAATCTATACATGTTGTGTTTGATGATAAAAATTTTGAAGGACTAAAAGATGGAGATTACCATGAGAGCCTCAAATTCAACAATATTGAGATGGTCAGTGATGAAAGTGATGATGAGAGTGATCAAGAAACAGTGTCTAAGGATAATACAGACAAATCTACCACAAATGAAGCACAAAACTCAACATCCATCGAGTTACATAATGTTTCATCCGTCGGAAGGCAATCTGTATTATCCGTCGGAAGACAACCTGCCTCATCCGTCGGTACTCAAAATTCACCATCCGTCGGGTTATCAAAAGGAGCAGGAAGTCAAGGCAGATCACCCATAGAAAGTACCCCTATCTCAAATCAAAGATCCACAAACTCAGGGGGAGTTTCTAGCAATTAAAACTCAATCACACATCAAGATAACATTGAGGTCTCTTCATCTAGGGCTAATCTACCTCAACCAAGGAAATGGATAAAAGATCACCCCTTTGAACTGATTATTGGTGATGTTTCTTCCAGAGTTCAAACCAGGAGAGCAACTCAAGAAGAATGTCTATATAGCAGCTTTCTATCAAAGGAAGAACCAAAGAAGGTAGAAGAAGCCTTGTTAGATCCTGATTGGATTTTACCTATGCAGGAGGAGCTAAACCAATTTGAAAGGAATAAAGTATGGAAGCTGGTACCCAAGCCTAAAGGAAAGAATCCAATAGAGACCAAATGGGTATTCAGAAACAAGATGGATGAAAATGGCATAGTAGTAAGGAACAAAGCAAGATTGGTTGCTAAAGGCTATTGCCAGCAAGAAGGAATAGATTTTGATGAAACATTTGCTCCTGTTGCAAGACTTGAAGCCATCAGAATCTTCTTAGCCTATGCAGCCCATGCCAATTTCAAGGTCTATCAAATGGATGTCAAAAGTGCCTTTCTGAATGGAGATTTGGAGGAAGAAGTGTATGTTAGTCAACCTCCTGGCTTTGAAGATCCAAATTTTCCAAAGTATGTCTATTATCTACTGAAATCACTTTATGGACTGAAGCAAGCACCTAGAGCCTGGTATGACACTTTATCAAAGTTCCTTTTGGAAAATCACTTCACAAGAGGTACTGTAGATAAAACTTTATTTTTCAGAAATGTTAATGGCTCTAGCATACTTGTTCAAATTTATGTAGATGATATTATTTTTGGATCTACAGATGAAAAACTTTGTAAAAAGTTTGCCAAACTGATGCAAAGTAAGTATGAAATGAGTATGATGGGAGAACTAACTTACTTTCTTGGTTTACAAGTTAAGCAAGTCAGTGATGGAATATTCATTAGTCAAACTAAATATATTTTTGACCTTTTAAAGAAGTTTGATCTAATGGATTGCACATCTGCAAAAACTCCCATGGCTACTGCAACTAAGCTTGAACTAAACACTACTAAAAAGTCTGTGGATATTTCAAGCTATAGAGGCATGGTTGGCTCACTTCTATACTTAACAATTAGTAGGCCATATATAATGTTTGCTACATGTTTGTGTGCTAGATTTCAGGCTGATCCTAGAGAGTCTCACTTGATAGCTATTAAGAGAATTTTCAGATATCTCAAAGGAACACCAAAACTTGGCATTTGGTATCCTAGAGATTCTGGTTTTGATCTAACTGGTTATTCAGATGCAGATTATGCAGGTTGCAGAATTGATAGAAAAAGCACAACAGGAACCTGTCAATTTTTAGGAGACAAGCTTGTGTCCTGGTTCAGTAAAAAGCAAAATTCAGTTTCTACCTCTACAGCTGAAGCTGAATATATTGCTGCTGGCAGTTGCTGTGCACAGATTTTATGGATGAAAAAATCAATTGCTAGACTATGGTTTGCAAGTTGAAAGGATTCCTATTTTCTGTGACAACACAAGTGCAATTGCCATCACTGAAAATCCAGTGCAACATTCAAGGACAAAGCATATAGACATCAAGTACCATTTTATAAGGGAACATGTAATGAATGGTACTGTAGAGTTACATTTTGTTCCAAGTGAGAAGCAACTTGCAGATATTTTTATCAAGCCACTGGATGAATCCACCTTTTCTAGGTTGGTAAATGAGTTAGGTATGCTTAATTACTCTTGAATTTATCTGAATTATTTTGCAAGTTGAAAAGTAGCCAGAAATTTAGCTGATTTTTAGTCTTGAATGAAATTTTGGCTAAGTCAAAATTTGCATTTCGACGGATGAACATTATCCATCGGGTTGAGTCATCCGTCGATATACAAATTGTAAATAATAAAATCAATTATTTTTCTGGAATCTTTTAAAACTCGACGGATAACAGTTTATCCTCATCCGTCGAAGTGTCTAAATCTTAACCGTTAATTCCCTGAACATTATCCATCGAGTATACTTACAGTTTGTAAGCATTACATGACGGATAATGGGTGGAATTTTTACAGTTTATTTTAAAACAGCTAATTTAGGCAATTTTTATTGGATAATTTACTTCTCTTTATTATTTTTCATCTTTTAGTCCTTATTTCAATCATTTTCTTTTATCATTCTCAAATTCAACTGTGTTTATTTCATTCTCTCTCAAGCAAAAATCCTCTTTCTCTTCAAGCTTTTCTTCTCTAACAATGGCACCCGTAGTAAAGATCATGTCACAGACTGGGTTCATCTATGAGAAGAACAACTTCACTGCTTTGGTCAATAAGGGTATTCAACAATCAGAGGACTATCACAAGATGATGGACTTCGTGAAGAACTGCAAGTTAAGTTTTGCCATGCTGGAATCACCCACAATTTATTGTGAAGTTGTTGAGGAGATGTGGACAACAGCAATCTACAACTCTACTGACAAAACCATCACTCTGACCATCAAAGGTAATGAATTATGTATCAATAGTGATGTGATAAAAGCATGTTTCAAGATTCCTGATGATAATGTAACTTCACCACACACTGACACTGATTTGATCAATATGCTTAATTCCATGCATTATGCACTTCCTACTAATAAGCTAAGTGAGATTAGAAGACTAGGTCTTAGGAAGGAATGGAGTTATTTGTGTGATGTTGTAACTAAAGTCTTTTCTGGAAAAATCAGTAATTTTGATTCTGTGAACATTTCCATGCTTAACATGCTATACATGCTAGTTACAGACAAATTTTACAATTTCAGTGACCTTGTGGTGTATGAGTTAGGTTTTAAACTAGGTGACTTAGCCAAAAGAGGAAAGAATGTTTACTATGCTAGATTTTTTATGCTTTTGGCTAACAATCTTTGTCAAGAGATTGTACTTGAGAACCCAAACAACAAATTGGCTTGTGGGGTTCAAGAGAGAAGAATCATTGCAGACTTGAACAGAGCCAACCATCACAGGGATGTGCCAATGTTTTATTTTCCTGTAATGCTGACACCTCAGGTAAGTGAGGTAAGTTCATCCATACCCTCAACTATTCCAATCTCCTCTATTTCTTTGACTTCAGGCATAGCTATGGCAACTGTGACAATGACCAAACAGTTGCCTACCAAAGCTGCCAAAACAACTGCAATTTCCAAATCCAAATCAAAGAAAACCCCCTCTGGTATCTCTCAAAAGGTACCAGTTGAAAATCTACCAAAGCTAAAGAGGGGAGTGTGAAGGAGGGTAAGATAGGTGAGGGAAGGGGTGAACATCAAAGAAACCCCAAGGATAAGGTTGGAGAGTTGAGTGAATCCCAGCCTAGCCACACTGCAGTTCCCCAACAAACTGCAGTGCTTAAAAAGGATAGAAGCTCTCTTCTAGCTGCATCCTCCTAAAAGGATGTAGCTATTGAACAAAGCTCTCATCCAAGAGCACAGGCCAAGAGGGTTAGGGACACAAGATCACCCCAAACTTACACTAGAAAGAAGAAATCCAAAATAACTAGGGATGCACAGGGCACACACTTAGTGCAAAGTGGTGCTAAAGACAAAGTCCCTGTACCTTCTCAAATTCAGTTTGATGTGGCTCCAATAAATGTGGAGTCACAGCCAAAATCTCTCATTATAGAAGCCACTGAAACACTATACTCACCAACTAACTCACTGGAAGTGGACATGATAAACACTTCAATTCCTGATTCCCCTTCTTTAACTCTGTTGGGGAAGCCAAAATCTAGTGCAAGTGAGAATCATCTTTTAGATGATTTGTTGGCTCACTTTCCAATTCTTTCAGATTCAATTGTGACATCTGTGCCTCAAATAACTTCAATCAACACAGAGTCTACAATAGTTTCTCTTCCCACCTCATTCACTTCTACTCTCTCGATGGATATTGCTCATCCATCGAGTAGTGATTGTATCCCGACGGATAAGCTTAACAGCAGTTATCCGTCGGATAGCTTTACCACTCACCCGACGGATATCACTTATCCGTCGAGTGTCTCTGCACAACTTCAAACTTCAATAATTTCAAGTGCAGAAGACTTAGTGGTAATACAATCACTCTTAGGACTGAGAGAGGAGAGTTCATTGAGTGAGAGGCTGGGTTGCTCCCAGGCAAAAGGAGAGGAAAAGAGTGAATCTCAGCAATCCATTCATTCGGGATTGGCAAAAGTGAGTGAGAGGATTCCCACCTTAGTAGGTGAAGGTGAGGGTGTGAGGGTGGGGAGCCAGGGTGAGACCCTGATGCAACAAAAGAGAGAATATGAGAGAAAGGCAGGTACAGGAGAAATAAGGATGGAACCAGCCATTGCTAGTGAGTCAATGATTGTGGATGATGCTGAAAAGGAAAGACAATTTCAGCAACATTACAAAGCTGTAATTGATAACATTTCCTTGGATGCTGACACTTTTACTCACCCTGTTTCAGCCTATCAATTGTTGGCTGCTCAGGGCAATGTGGAGGCAGAGCAGACTTTGAATTTAGTGCACACCACAAAATCTCTTCAAAGAGATAAAGCTGCTGTTAACAGGATGCCTTCTCAAGCTGGAGAGCCATCTGAAGAATTTGGAGTAAATTCTGATGATAATGACTCTGGTTCCTTGGATGGAAGCATGAACTTAGGGGGAGCTGAAGGCCCAAGTTCTGCTTTAAATTTACCTGAATGGGCATGGGCAAAGGAATCTACACCAGGACAATTTGAGGTGTCCTTGGTCAAGCAAGTAATAGCTATTCAACAGGCTCTTCAGGAAACTTCAGATGCTGGTACCAAGGTTGTTCTTCAAGCTCACCTGGACTCTCTACATCTAATGAAGATCCAGCACTTAAGACAGAATCTCAGTGTGGATGAATTGAAAAGGGATATAGCTGACTTGAAGACCTATAACTCTGAGAAGCTGGATTCAGTAATGCCATATGGTACCATGCAAGATCTATTACTGAGATTAAGGAGAGAATCAGATTCTGACAAAAAGATAGCCAAGCTGGAGAACAGAGTTCAAGTTATTGAGAATTCAGTGGCTCTACTTCTTCAAAATCAACAGACTCAGACAAATCTTCTTATGCAACTTGCTAAACCACAAGGCCTAACTCCTCCACTTGATGACAACAAAAAGGGGGAGAGAGAATCAAGTAAGGGGGAGAAAGGACCAACTGAGGGGGAGACACTTCTAGTTCAAATCAGCAAAGTAATTGTACCTTCAATTACTATCTCCAAGCCACCAGTTGCAGATGGTATAGATCTTATCAATGCAGCAGCAGAAAATTTGAAAGATGCTGATAAAGGAAAGTTGACTCTGATCAACTGGAAAAAGATTGATGAGGAAATACAGAAAAAGTTTGAATTATTCAAGGAACCAGTTCAGTCAGCCATCCATCACTCTCATGTCAAGCCAATCAGTGTGAATGAGATGAGCATGAACTATCTGGAGAAAGGACAATCTTCCTGCATCAAGACTACAAAGGCTGAGATAATTCTTAAACCAAGGGCAAACTATCCAAAGTCATCTTTGAAGAACCCTATGGATACTGTGTATGAGACACCCAAGCCTGATGAAAAGAAGCTTCTGTCAAGATCTATTGTCTTCTACAAAGATCCAGCTGATTTAGCCTCAAGAAAAAGAATTGCAAAGATATTCAGAAATGGAAAGGAAATTTATGTGGTAGCTGGACATCCACAATTTGCTCATGCAAAGAAAGAAGAAAAAGCCAGATTGAAGTAGGAAAAGAGGCAAGCTGCTCTAGATGCAAAGAAGTCTAAACAAAAGAAAGAACAGTTTGCTATCTTGGCCAAGCTACAGGCTGTGAATTCTTCTCAACAAATTCCCTCTCAACCATCTCAAGCTGCTGAATCAAAGAAGAAGATTGAAGAACAGAAGAAATCCCCAAGAAAGAAAGAACTGGCTAGAAAAAACAAAAAGGAAACTGGATGTTGTTGACAAGGAATTGGAAGATCAATTTCCTAAGGAATCCACTCAAGCTAAAACTCAAGCATCAAAGCCCTCTGTGGTATTTGAAGACATAAGGGTGGTGGACCCCTACAGGAACATACATGGAGAGCCTATTGTGCCAAAGGATGAGCCAATAGAGTGGGATAAATTACCAATTCCTGATTTTAACTTGCCAATCCTTACTAAGCCAAAAAGGACAAAATCAAGGGCAGTCAAGAAAGTGAAGCTGTCACCTCTCAAATCCAAGTTAGTAGTCAAAGCTCAACCCAAGGTCAACAGGGGAGACTACTTGTACTTGTGTGACATCAAAGAATTCTCAGATCTAAACCTTTATCTGGAGGAGCTGGATGAAGTAAGGGCAATTGATGCATACAGAAACCTACCTGAAAGGTTGGTGTTCAAGTACAAAGGAGGAAGGGAGATTCAGTGGCCTCTTCACAGGATACTTCAAGAAAGCCAAGCTGTGTTGATCAAAGTCTATTCATCCTTCAAGAAAAATTTTGGGTTTAATGTAACTGTAAGAAGATTAGTATTGAAGAAGATTGAAGAGCTAAGGAGTGTTAGAGCCAAAGATGCACTTCCCAAGACTCTTATCATCCCATACACAGGGAGAAGAGTGCATCTAAGGCCCTACTGGCTGATGTAATTCATGGATGACAAGGGTGTGAGAAGATTCTTCAGACTAGAAGACCAATTAAGTATCTCTAGCAATGAGACTCTCTTGGAGATGCAAGAAATGCTAGATCTCTCAGAATCTGATGAATTAGAATTCCACAGGCAGCTCCAGAATCAAATTGAAGAAAACAACAGAAAGCTTGGAAGAAGATCCAGACCTTCAAGAAACTAGAAAAATCTGCTCAGGCTAGAGGAGCATCTTGAACTGACTGTGAGCCAAACCTTGTACATTTTGTTTAAATTGAAGCACTTTCAGTTTTATCTACTTATCTTTAAAGATATATGTTTAGGATGTTTTGTAATCATCAAGTGTCTCTTAATTTATGGCTACAATCCCAGGAGACATAAATTGGGGGAGATTGTTGTGAATATGTTGTGTACTTGATGATCACTTAAACAAAATGTCTAAGTAGATTTTACTTAGTGAAATTATGTAGCTCTCGACGGATAAGAATTATAGTCCCGACGGATAACTCATTATAGTCCCGACGGATGATTAACTTATTATCCATCGAGTGAGTAGCTTATGTAATAATAAGTTTGTAGCACAGTGATGTATGCACCTTTGTATAGAATCTGTAGTAGCATATAAGTCATGTTGACTTTAACTAGATATGTAGAATAGGTTGATTAATTGTACATAAGCAATGTCTTGTAATTCTGTATAAGTGAAATGAAGTCAAGTGCCAAAATAGCTACCGACGGATGATTAACAAAGCCTTCGACAGATGATCAAATGACTATCAATGGATGTTTAACATAGCAGTCGACGGATGATCAATCATGTCATCGACGGATGATTTGAAAGTCGACGGGTGATCATATCAAGAATTCAAACATCAGTTGAACAGTGAAAGCTGACACACAGCCGTCGAGTTGGATATAAACACACTGTGGAAGCCCATTAACTGGGTAATAGAGGACGAAAAGCAGCAAAGATCAAGACTGTTAGATTTTATATTTGTTTAGTCTTTTTGACTTTGTAATCTTGGTAATATATAAACCAAGAGAGTAGCAAATAGAAAAATGACTGAGATAGCTGAGAAACACTAAAACAGAGAAATCTTTGTAAGCATAATCTTTAGCATTTCCTGTATTCTCAGTAGTTCCATTTTGTAAGCAGCTGTGAGCATTTCTGCACACAGAGTCCTCTCGATATATTATATATATCTCTGGTGGAATTGTTTAAATCCACCAGAAAGTTTTTAAGGACTCTTGTTTTTAATTACTTATGTTTTGATTCATTCAAGTTTACATTCCGCATTGTGCTAATCAAAACAAATATATCTATAATCGAGTTGAACATTTTTATTTCAAGAAAAAGGTTCAGGAATTTCATTCAACCCCCCTTCTGTAATTCTTGCTATATTGTTAAGGGACTAACACGCCGCTAGATAAGAATCTCGAATCTCATCACGAATCATACCAAAACCTATTATTTAGTCGCACTCAACCCCTCGACGTCCTATCTTTCTATTTCTTAATCCTAATCCTAACCCTCTATCCATTCCTGACAATCTAGGCTTGTTTCAGTGACTTAAAACTTGTGGCTCTGATGCCAAAACTGTAACACCCTCCAAACTCGGGTCAGAAGTTTGGGGCTCACAACATATACACACAATATATAAACCTGTATATAAAATATTATATGCAATGACCCTTCTTTTCACAACCATGGATCGCAACAGGTTCAAGTATGAAAACAAGCCATAACCTTATCTTTTATTACATCGTACCAAATCTCAACTAGTTCAACTTACAACTGATAATGATATTGTTCTTACAATCTTACATAACTCATTTACAATATAAAGCTCCTGCTAGCTCGATTCAACTTAACCGGGAATCTTAGCTCGCATACAGGACTGGGAATCCTTGTTACCAATAATTTCCCTTTTCAACTGTTGAAAACATAAAAAGGTTTGCAAGAGTGAGCTAACTAGCTCATCAAGTCATAATAGCAATAATCCAGGTTAAACAATAACCAATTAAAATGATTCAGAAGAATCAAGTTTCTGAATAAGCAATGATTAGAATTGGATATTCACTTTTTATTTTAAAAACCAAGGTTAGGCTGCTGATCAGTCACGCACTAACTCCGAGCAAGGCTCCCAGCTTTGCTCTATATACTGGATCCAAGGCACGCATTGGACTATTATGACCACGAATTTGGTCCGACCACGAATCTGTTCCACATTTATAAAACCATCCAATTCTAAAACAATTCAATATGATAACCAATTTAATTCAATAAGCTGAATCATAAACAACATTTATCTTGAAGCATAGGGTGATTCACAATACCATGAAGGTATAACAAGGAATTCAAAAAGATTGCTTTTCAATCAAGGAAAGAATCAGAAAGTAGAAGACCAAGGGTTCAAGGGTTCCAAGGATTGGTCTTCTGTTAAACAAGGAATAAGGGATGGTATGTCAAGAAATTTAATATCAGAAATTAGTATATGGTAGATATGTATTTTTGGAGTAGTATTATATATGTATGGCTCGTATTTGAGAATTCAGCAATCAATGGTTTATGAAGAATAAGGCTTATGGCTCAAGATCAATAAGAATCAGGGTTCCAGGTTGAATAGTTCAAAGCGCTTGTAATATAAAACAGGATTTATTTTGAATACTCGCAACATGTTATTAAAAGTTTGAAAATATTTGCAATATATCTTGAAGAAGGTTCAGAAGTACTTGCCTTATCACCGATGATTTCCAACTTTACTTGTACCTATCTAACAGTTTTACTTTTCCATCACTTTCCTTCTTCTTCAATGCCTTACTTTTATTCATCGATCACTTGCTTTCTTTTTCTACACTTCAGTTCTATTTATTGATCACTGGCTTTCTTTTCTATGCCTCACTTACTCTGCTAGGCATCACAAGTATCTATCAATACTCAATCTCATATCATTCTAATAGTCACATAGACATCATAAGCTTTTATCTACCCTTCGTTTTACCTAAATCCGGTTTACGGATTGAAAGTTATGACTAAAACAGTCGAACAATAACCATATAGGCATATAAAACATCAACCAGATAACATGTAACACATAGCACGCAAGATATTCGATCAAAATAATTTTTCAAAGAAGATTCGGGGTTAAAATGATTTTCCAAGTATTTAATACGAATTTTTGAACATTTTTCAGAATTAAAACGGGTCCCCGAATCATTTTATAATTAAATAACAGGGTTCAAATAACCGAATCTAACTTTAAAATATATTTATAATAATTATCGAGCCTTGAAAATAATTTAAAATAATATTTTAAAGCTTGAAACTATTTTTTAGGATTTTTAAATCAAAATAAATAATTAAATCTAATTAAATATTCAATTAAAATTAATTAATAACTAATTAAATTAATTAATCAATTAATATTTATTTTAATTGACTAATTAAATAGTTAATTATCAATTAAAATTAATTAATTAATTAAGATTTATTTTTTATAATTAAAAATAATTTTCAGGAATTAAATAAAGAATTTTTGAGATTTTAAAAAATAATAAAAACCAATTTATAGAAATATAAATTTTGAACATTTTTTAAACTGAAATCCTGTTTTCGTAAATTTTGGAAACTAGAGTACAGGGTTTGAAAGTTTAGAAAACTGCAGGGGTGGAAAGGGTAATTTTCCCCCTTCCACTGTCTTCCCCGCCCTGGTCGGCCGGAGCTCCATGGCCACCGCCACGGAGCTTTTCCGGCGGCTTCAAAACAGCTCAGAATCGAACAAAAATCACAGGGGATAATCCCCTCACTTCCAGAAACATTTTCCCGTAATTAATTTAAGCAAACAAACACCGAGTTTTCCAGAAAACCGATCGAAAAACCGATCGAAAATCCGACATCGGCGAGCAACGTTTTCCGGTGAGGTTCGATTAGAACAAACCGTGAATCGTTTGTTAACTTCAGATATACCAATCGATGGGTTTTTAAACGATCTATAACATGGTGTCATCAATTTTAACTCATAACCCTAAACAAAGAAATACCCAAATTTCAATTAAAATTATTCAAGAACATAAACTCTAATTTAAGAATCCAAGAATCAAACATCATTTTCTACCATGTTATTGAATCCTATTTTTGACATATAATATACCAAATTGACTAGAAAAATATTATCTACATGATGGAATCATCAAATCATATCAACAACATCAAGAACAAAAATTCATATATAAATCCTTAATTAATTTAAATTAAAATAAATAAATAAATAAATAAGAAGAAAACCTTGATTTCTGCACTTGAATAGATGGTGGATTCAGAAAGAGTTTTTCGAGAGCTTCGATTTGATATATTGCACGCTTGAATCAGAGTTCGATAACGCCTTCGTTTGTGCATTTGATTCTAAAGAAGGTAACATTTTTAAGGTTTTTCTCTGTTAATTAATGGTTTTAACTGACTGATTGTGATTATACGACTAAAATGAAATAATAAAAGGGCTATATATATTTATGGAATATTGGATCGTGTTGGACTGTATTGGATCGTCAAATTAGTTACTTAGCCGCTAAGTAACTGCAAAAATGATCTGATTTAATGCCCTTATTGGATAATTATCCCAACCGGGCTTTTTATAAAATACTTTATTCGGAAATAATGTAATATTATCCCGTCTTTCGAGAATACGGGTTTTGTTAATATATCGAAATAATTATCGTATCGAAAAATTATACTTCGGGACCGGATCAAAAAAGTCAAAACACGGAAAATGTCCGGAATTACCAGATTGGGTTAGAAAGGAGTTTTCGGAAGAGTTTCGGGTTGTAAAAACGTAAAAACGGTTGAGGTTGGACGATTTCCGGCTTAAAAAAATAACTTTGTAATTATTCAGAAAATAATTAGTAAATTCATAAATCAATATAAAATCATATATGTGGCGCCCTCCAAACCCGGGTCAGAAGTTTGGGGTCCACATACACACATACCATATTTATAACCTGGTTATAACAATAATAAAGATAATAATAATATGCAGTGACCCTACTTACCAACTACCACGGACCGCAACAGGTTAAAGTATGTACACAAGCCACACACACACACTTTATATTACAAACGTCCAAATCCCAGCTATTCAAACTCAGAACTGAATATTAAACATTATTACAAACTTAAACTATCTCAAAAGTTGTCCGCTAGGTTAACTTGATCAACCTGGACCCCTAGCTCTCGCACTGGATTGGGGATCCTTGCTACCATCCGGTTCTTTCTTAACTGGAAAAGAACATAGATAACATCGCACAAATGAGCTAACTAGCTCAGTAAGTCACAATGACAAGACTGAGAATAATCATCATCAAGTGAAAAGGGTTAAGGTGTTAAGTGAACAATGATTAATGATTTAGAACTGGATACTATATTTTCATTTTAAAAACCAAGGTTAGGCTGCTGATCAGTCACGCACTAACCCCGAGCAAGGCACACAGCTCTGCTCTAATTACTGGATCCAAGGCACACATTGGCCTAACTTGACCACCAATCTGGTCTGACCACGAATCTGGTCCATAATTTTATAAAACAATCCAATTCTAACATAATAACAGAATAATCAATTTAAAGAAATAAACAAAATCATAAACAACATTGGATGTTCAATAATGAGATGGTTTCAATCTTCACAAAGGAACAATATGGCAATTTCAAAGAATGGTTGTTAGGTAATGAAAGAATTGGATGACAAAAGAATCAACGTTTCAAGGTTACAAGGATTTGGTCTTTTAAAGCATAAGGTACAATGGTTTGAATATGTAAGCAATTTGATTCAGTGTTTGGCATTTAGTTTGTATGCATTTGTGGAGTAGTATCGTATATTTGTGGTTCGTACTCGGGTATTCAACAATCAATGGTTCAGAAAGAATAAGGTTTACGGCTCAAAGATCAACAAATGGAATCAAGGTTTAGGGTTCAGTGCTTCAAAGCACTTGCAATATAAAACAGAACTATCAATCAACTACAATATATCTCGAGAAAGTTCAGAACACTTGCCCGGTACTAGCTTGCTATATTGCACTAACTTCCAATCACAACCGTCTTACTCCTCGACTATCTGCTTTCCTTTCCTAAGCCTTGCCTCTTCTTTGATTCTGCAGTGATATGAAGCACAGATTCTGATAGTATATTTCAAGAGCTTTGATTTGAGTACTCGAGCTTCACCAACGGATTCCGGTAACACCTTGAAATTGAGGTTTGATTCTCGGTAGGTTTTATGAATATATGAATTTTCTCTGTAAAATTATATAATTACTGTTTGCAAATGATTTTCGGTACAAAATAAAATACGGTAAAGGCTATTTATAATTACGGAAAATTAGTATCCCGTTGGATCATTCCGGATATAAAATGGTACGTTTATTTATAAAACAGATCCAAACGTACCGGTTTTCGGGATAATTATCCAAATCAGTACAATTAATACTACGGTCTTGGTCTCAGCGCCTGGTTACACGTATAACGAGGTGATAATTGTAATAGTTTATTAAAAAGATCCCATTTATCAAAAATACGAGTTTTATTGATTTACCGAAATGAATAATGTATCAAAAATATTGCGCCGGGACCCGCGCAGGACAAACCGTACGCCGGATCGAAAAAGTGGAAACATGGAAAATGCTCAGAATATTGCAATTAGGTTAGGAAGGAGTTCTTGGAAGGTTTCGGGTTATAAAAACGTAAAAACGGGTGACGTCGATTGGTTCCCGATTGTATAAAATAGTTTATAAATACTCGAAATTTTTTTTATAAAATCCATATATTTCCTATAAAAACATAAATCAACATAAAAATAAATAGGAAGATATGACAATTATCTATATTTTATTTTGGACATATAAAAATTAAAATATTCAATTGATATTATTTTTAAACATCCAAATACATATACCACTTAACAATTAATTCACAGAATAAATGTTGAACATGCATAATATTTATTTATTAGCAAAAATAATTACACGATATATCCCAGATATTATATCCTTCCCCCCTTAGAAGGATTCTGTCCTCAAAATCTCCTAAGAAAATAAATGAGGGTACTTTTCTCTCATGTCACTTTCTAACTCCCAGGTTGACTCTTCAACCTTTGGGTTTCTCCACAATACTCTTACTAACTTTACCACTTTATTTTTTAACACTTTCTCTCTTCCCTCTAGAATCTCTATCGGACTCTCTACATATGACAAATCTGGTTGAAGCTCTATTGGCTCGTATTCGATTACATGCTTGGAGTCTGGATTATACTTCTTAAGCATCGATACGTGAAAAACATTGTGAATGTGCTCCATGTGCGGAGGTAATGCCAACTCGTAAGCTACTTTGCCAACGCGCTTTAAAATCTCAAAAGGTCTGAAATATCTTGGGCTCAGTTTTCCTTTCTTTCCAAATCGTGTCAATCCTTTCCACGGCGATACTTTCAGTAATACTAGATTTCCTTCTTCGAATTCCATATCTTTTCTTGATTGATCTGCATATTTCCTTTGACGGTCTTGTGCTGCTATCAATCTCTTCTGGATAACTTCAATAACTTCCTTCGTCTGTTGCACCAATTCAGTTCCAAGTATTTTGCGTTCTCCTACTTCGTCCCAATATACAGGAGATCGACATTTGCATCCATAAAGAGCTTCATAGGGTGGCATCTCAATACTGGCGTGATAACTGTTGTTGTAAGCAAATTCTACCAAGGGTAAATGCTCGTCCCAACTTCCTTTGAAATCAATAGCACAAACACGTAACATGTCTTCGATTATCTGGATTGTTCTTTCGCTCTGGTCGTCCGTCTGTGGATGGTAAGCTATACTCATATTCAGTCTCGTTCCCAAACATTCTTGAAATTTTTTCCAAAATCTCGAATTAAATCTCTGATCTCGATCGGATACGATAGACACAGGGACTCCATAATGAACTACGATTTCTTTCAGGTACATATGGACTAACTTGTCTAGTGAAAATCTTTCATTTATAGGCAGAAAATGAGCTAACTTGGTAAGTCTGTCCACTATAACCCAAATGGAATCATGATTAGCTTTCGTTCTTGGTAATCCGACTATGAAATCCATGGCAATATGCTCCCACTTCCACTCCGGAATCTCTAATGGCTGCAACAATCCACTTGGTCTCTGATGCTCTGCTTTAAATTTCTGACATATATAACATCTGCTAACCCATTCTGCAATTTCCCTCTTCATATTGGGCCACCAATAAATCTCTGTACATCTTGGTACTTCCTAAATGGATTGAATACCTTGAATTATGAGCTTCCTGTAAAATTTCATTCTTCAACTCCGTTACTGGTGGAATACAAATTCTAGAAGAAAACATAAGAATACCCTGATCGTCCTTCTGCGTGCACAATTCCTCTCCTACCAAACGATTAATATCCTGATCCATTATCTCTGCTTGACACTTTCTTATCTTTTCTAACAACTCCGGCTGAAAAGTCATACCATACACTTTTGTTTCATCAGGCTTGCAAACTCTAATCTCCAATTCCAGTTTCTGAAACTCCTTTTATATCTCTTCGGGTACTGATAACACATTCAACTTTTATTTCCGACTTAACGCATCTGCCACAGCGTTTGCTTTACCGGGATGATGGTTAATCGTGCAATCATAATCCTTAATCAACTCTAACCATCTTCTCTGTCTCATATTAAGCTCCTTCTGCGTGAATATGTACTTCAAGATTTTGTGATCCGTATAAATCTCACATTTCTCTCCATATAGATAATGTCTCCAAATATTCAAAGCAAATACTATAGCTGCTAGCTCCAAATCATGGGTAGGATACTTCTGTTCGTGTGGTTTCAATTGCCTTGACGCATACGCAATAACCTTATCGTACTGCATCAGAACACATCCGAGTCCTTTATGGGAAGCATCGTTATAGATTACAAAATTCCCTTGGTCATCTGGAAGCGACAAAATAGGTGTCGTGATTAATCTTTGCTTCAATTCCTGAAAACTTTCTTCACATTTATCATTTCATATAAACTTTTCATTCTTCCGTGTAAGCTTCATCAATGGTGTTGCAATCCTTGAGAAATTTTAAACAAATCGGTGATAATATCCCGCTAATCCCAAGAAACTTCTTACCTTTTTTGATGTTCTCGATCTTTCCCAATTTGTAATTGCTTCAATCTTCGCTGGGTCCACTTTGATCCCTTCATTACTGACTATGTGTCCTAAGAACTGGACTTCCTGTAACCAAAACTCACACTTCGAGAATTTAGCATATAACTTTTTCTTCCTTAAAATCTCCAAAGTTGTCCTCAAATGTTCTGCATGATCCTCTTCTGTCTTTGAATAAATCAAAATATCATCTATAAACACAATAACAAACTTGTCCAAGTATTCATTGAAAATTTTGTTCATCAGGTCCATGAATGTTGCCGGGGCATTGGTTAATCCAAAAGACATCACTAAAAATTCATAATGTCCATACCTTGTTCTGAAAGCTGTCTTTGGTATATCCTCTGGCTTAATCTTTAGTTGATAATATCCCGATCTCAAATCGATCTTGGAGAAGTACTTGGCTCCTTTCAATTGGTCAAACAAATCATCAATTCTGGGTAACTGTAACACCCCCAGATCCGGGGTCAGGGATCCGGGTCGTCACGGTCTTTCTTTCCACAATATCACTTCACTTAATTAATAAATAACCTTATGCTGTGACCCCACACTAACACACACCATAACCCGTTATAGTCTCAGAGATGAAATTGAAATAAGTACAAGTCCTTGAATCCACAATTAAAAGTTATTACAACCCAAAATGATTATTTGATAAATTTACAGTTAATTACCATTATCTGCCACAAGTCATAATTATACATAATTGATTCTCAAAAGTAGAATGCCTGATCTATCAATAGATCTACCTCTGCAGCTATAGCAGCTACAACATCAACGGGAAGACGCGGGACGCTTCCCATGCGCTTGCGCTGGATCTGCTGGAGTCTGGCCATCTTTCCTAACTGTTGTTGTGTGATGAAGAAATAAAGCAAGAGTGAGCCTTACAGCTCGCAAGATAATATATAGTGATAACAATAATACAAGTATCTAAATGGATACTTACTAGAATCTTTTATCATGTGTAAGGTAATTACTTACTGGGTATAAGTTTTAAAAGAAGATGAAGTTACCAATTACTTCGCTACACTTATACCATTTTAGAATCTACTAGAACTACTACTGTTCCAGGTATAATAAGATTCAAGAGGTCATCCCATAGATGAGACCACAAATAAAACTTGAAAATATTTGATCTTTGAAATATTTTAAAAAGAAATGAAGTTACGAGATACTTCATTCAATGGATACACCAATAAAACTGTTTGACCTTGTCAATGCTTCGGCAACCACCCATTAGTAGCCTTTCGATCGAAATGCTACGGGTAGTGTTGCAGAATTATCCAAATGGATGATGAACTCATTACGGGAGTTTGCCGCGCCAGGAAGACCACTTACGATGATCAGTCGTAGTAGTACAACCCCACCATTTTCTACATGTAGAGGAGAACCTGTCGGATTTACTTGTCAACCGAACACTGAACTCCTAAGGAATGGACCGCCTTAGCGGAACTTCCAGGCCATTTGGGCCAATATAATAAGGCTGGGCCGGTGCTACTCGACCACTTACGCCACTCCTAGTTCAGATGAAATCCATGACTCTGAAACGTAAAGCTCGTCCCCACTTTCCCCAAGTAGAAACTTGTTGATACGGCTCCACCAAGAAGTCATATCTAGTTGGAAAGGAAAACTCACCGATATTTCCCAGGCGATGCCTGTTAATGGATTAACTTGTTCCAAGAATTTTACTTCCCGAGTGTTGGGTAAGTAATCAAAAACTCTTTTATCAAGACAGCAACCTTGTTGCGAATATAAAATACACCACAGAGCCGGATCCCTCCGGTTTTGAGCGAGTATTTAAATCCCCTTTTTAAAAGGAAGATCTTAAATATAAAAATGAGTTTTGGGATCCGCTCTAACTTTTGAAATTCATTTTAAAGACTTGAAAACACTTTAAAGAGTGTTTGGAATAATGCTGATTTAATAAAGTAAATCAGTCTCAATATAAAGAAATATCTGAATATTATTATTTAAATAATATTCCCATAAAGAGTAATTGAGGTAGAAGTTGGAAAACTTATACTTGAAATGAATAGTAAATAATCAAAGATATACTTATACGAAAGTAATATCTTTATTTGAATATCAAAAGTAAGTTTGATTATTGAACATTATTCTTTAATAAATAAAAAATATTAATAAATAATAAGCGGAGTCATAATACCTCGAATGAATATTATAAATAATATTTATTAAATAAAATAAAGGAGTCATACATCCTCAAATGAATAGCCAAGTAATATTCAATAAATAATATAAAGGAGTCATAAGTCCTCGAATGAATATTCAAGATAATATTCATTAATAAAATAAAGTTATCGAATAAACCTTATTCGATTAATAGCTTTGAAAACTATAACCATATATATATATATAAAATATATATATATAAAATCTACTCGGGATCCTCGACTCCCGGTTTTAGAAAATGTTTTCACCTTTGGGTCCCTATACTAAGGGTATATACAAATTACCGTTATTCTCTAGCATAGGTAATATCAACTGAACCAACAGATATATATGGAAAGAATACGAAACAGGCATGCATATGTACCATATCACATGCTACAATATATCGCAAGAATTTGCTAAAATAACCATCATGCATCTATTACAAGATAATGCATATACAAGTGTATACATCACAACAACAGTATAACGGGTAGAAAACTTGCCTGAGCGACTGGGGGTGATAAAAGGCTCGGGACGAGTCTGGTAACCTATAAACAACAAGTAAGTTGGAATTAAACCAAAGTCACTTGTAAATCTATACTTTAACTAACTTAGACTCTAACGCTTGTTTTGCGCTTACTGATTCTCTTAAGTCACTCGAGTACCCTCGGCTCCACCATTTTTAATAATTTAACCATTACGAGTTTTAAGGCGATTCCTTCGCGAGTGTCTTACCAACTGCCTAACACTCTTACCATAATTGTTTCATACACTAATTAACCCTTTTTGGTCTTTAACCTATGTTTCAAAGTAAGGCGAGGGGAAAAGTTTCGTTCGCGAAACGCCGTTACTTAAAATGGTCGTTTCTCCTAAACCGTACATCGGAATCAAACGAACTACATATCAAAACGAAGCTCGTAACATGAACTATCTAAACATGGAAACGGTCATAATCTAGCAGGGAGTTCTCGGGTCCAAATGTTATGAACAAAAGCAGTCTAAAGTAAATCGGATATTACAACGGCTATGTTTACGCGATTTCCCAAATTTAAACCAATTCAAAACAACCACAATTCAACCCCAATTCACAATCCAATCAAAACTCCATCCATATTACTTTACAACAGCCCCAAATCAACTCATTATAATCAATTTACTTAATCCTAAAACTTGAATTTAAACTATACTACATTCTTTAATCAAATCATAAGATTTCAACATTCCAATCTCCACCATTCCAACCCAAACTCTTAAACAAACAAGTTTCAAGCTACTCTTTACTCTAACAACCAAAATCAACCTAATATACAAATTAAAGCTAGAGTTTGGAGATGATATACCTTCCTTGAAGTGGTGTGAGTAGCTAGGAAGCCTTGAGGAGTCTTAGGAAAGCTTGGATCTTAAAGGAAAAGCAAGAAAAATCAAGTTAAAAACCTTGAAATCACTATTCATTGTCTTCTTCATTGATTTATTGGAGAAGATAGAGAATGAATGGGATGCTTAAACTCATAATATAGCCATATCTATGCATAAGGAACACTAGGGAATTATCTTACCAATTTAGGAGGCTTGGATCTTGGATTTTGAAAATTCTTTCCTTTGAAATTGTAAAAAGCCGAGAGCAAGCTTTTGTTGAAGAGAAATAGATTTCTTTTGTTTTGATGAAATGATTTGTTTGGCTTGGTGGATGTAATTTTGTTTTTGTTTTGGTTAATTACCTTTTTAGCCTTAACTTTGTGTGGTTCTACTTCAACCACATAACCTTCATTCCCATGTCATGCTTATGTCATGCTATGATATCATCTTCCCCTCCTTGTCCTCTTCTCATTGGTTGGGTGACATCATCCTCTCTAATCCCTTTGATTAACTTCCTAATTGTTTGCCTAATGACCGCTGATCTGTTATACGGTTCGCTTAACTTTCGTTTTCGTTTATCGCTTGAGGGATCATACCCGGGATCTTATTACTTAGGTTCCCTTAACCTTTATCAATATATTATATTCCTTTTATGATCCTCTCTTATAATCCTTTAATTTAAATCCTTTTTATCATATTACCTTATACTCAATTCTTTCCGTATCTTATGGATTTCCGGGAAAAATCAAAGTGTTCGGTATTGGATTCTGACGATCTTTACATACACTTATATACCATGTAGAGTACTAATAAAATCTCAGAATATCCATAACAGAACCCCTACATAGTGTGGCATGAAAAGTTTTCTCATTCAGCTAAAACACTATTCATAAGGGTTACAAAAAGTTGAAAATTTTAGGGGTTATTACAGTCTCCCCTCCTTAAAAGGATTCCGTCCCAGAATCAAATACAAAACAAATGGGGGTACTTTTCTAGCATTGCGCTCTCTAGTTCCCAAGTTGATTCTTGTACATTATGATTCTGCCATAGTACTCTAACTAGCTTGATCACTTTGTTCCGAAGCACCTGCTCCTTCTTATCTATAATCCTTACTGGTTTCTCCACGTAAGTCAGATCTGGTTGCATATCCACCTGCTCGTACTCCACTATGTGTCTGGCATCCCGATGATACTTCCTTAGCATTGACACATGGAACACATTATGAACTTGTTGCAAGTTAGTGGGTAAGGCTAGCTCGTAAGCTAACTTTCCAATCCGTCTTAATATCTCAAAAGGTCCAATGTACCTTGGGCTTAGTTTTCCTTTCTTTCCGAACCTCATTAATCCCTTCCAAGGGGATACCTTTAGCAGTACTAAGTCCCCGACTTCATATTCCTTGTCCTTTCGGGCTAGGTCTGCATATTTCTTCTGTCTGTCTTGGGCTGCTACAAGCCGTCCTCTGATAAGATCCACTATGTCTTTGGTTCTTTGGACCACTTCGGGTCCGAGCATCTTCCGCTCTCCTACTTCATCCCAGTATAAGGGAGATCAACACCTTCTTCCGTACAGGGCCTCATAAGGCGGCATTCCGATGCTAGCATGAAAGCTATTGTTATAAGAAAACTCGATCAACGGCAAGTGGTCATCCCAACTTCCTTTAAGGTCTATTGCACAGACTCTCAACATATCCTCTAGTGTCTGGATGGTCCTTTCACTCTGCCCATCCGTCTGGGGATGGTACGCGGTACTCATATTTAACTTGGTCCCCGCACATTCTTGAAAGCTCCTCCAAAATCTGGAGTTGAACCTGGGGACTCGGTCTGAGACAATGGACGCTGGGACTCCATGTCGCGTCACTATTTCCTTAAGGTAAATGTCCACCAGTCTATCGACTGTGTATCTCTCATTGATAGGAATGAAATGGGATGACTTTGTCAGTCGGTCTATAATTACCCATATGGCGTCATGATTGGCTTTCGTCCTTGGCAAGCCTACAACAAAATCCATCGCTATCTGTTCCCATTTCCATTCGGGAATCTCCAGGGGTCGTAAAAGTCCATTGGGTCTCTGGTGCTCTGCCTTTACTCTTTGGCAAGTCAAACATTTGCTTACCCATTCTGCTACGTCCCTCTTCAGGTTGGGCCACCAGTAATATTCCTTCAAATCCCTATACATCTTGGTACTTCCCGGGTGAATGGAATACCTTGAACTATGGTTTCATCCAAAATCTCATCTTTAAGCTCTTGAACGTTCGAAACCCAAATCCGGTAGGAGTACCTCATTATCCCTTTATCATCTTTCTCAGTATGGATCTCCTCTCCAGTCATTGACTTTCTGCCTTCATTTATTATTTTCTCTTGGCACAATCGGATCTTTTCCAATAACTCTGGCTGCATTGAGATCTCAAAAAGCTTTTCAGTTCCAGTTCCGGTTACCTTTACTTCTATTTCCATTCTCTCAAAATCCCTTATCAATTCTTCCGAAGTCGTTATCATTCTGAGTCTTTCCTTTCTACTAAGGGCGTCAGCCACCACATTGGCTTTCCCCGGATGAAAGAGAATCTCACAGTCATAGTCCTTGATTAGTTCTAACCATCTCCTCTGGCGCATGTTGAGCTCTTTCTGCGTAAATATGTACTTGAGGCTCTTATGGTCTGTGAAAATCTCGCACTTCTCTCCATACAAGTAGTGCCTCCAAATTTTTAAGGCAAATACTATTGCCGCGAGCTCAAGGTCATGAGTAGGATATCTAATCTCGTATTCCTTCAGTTGTCTCGATGCATACGCAATCACTTTACCGTGCTGCATAAGCACACACCCTAATCCTTTGTGCGACGCGTCACTATATATCACAAAATCTCCTTTTCCGTCCGGCAATGCCAACACCGGGGCCGTTACCAACCTTTTCTTTAATTCTTGAAAACTGTTCTCGCATTTCTCCGTCCATTCAAACTTCTCTGTCTTACGAGTAAGTCGTGTCAAAGGGGCTGCGATCTTCGTAAAGTCCTGTACAAATCTACGATAGTAGCCGGCCAATCCTATGAAACTCCTTACCTCTGTGGGTGTGGTTGGCCTTTCCCAATTTGAGACCGCCTCTATCTTGGAGGAGTCGACCAATACTCCTTCTTTATTGATCACATGTCCTAAAAACTGTACTTCATTCCGCCAGAATTCACACTTCGAGAATTTGGCATACAACTGCTCCTCTCTGAGTATTCCTAGAGTTATCCTCAAATGCTCTACATGTTCTGCCTCAGTCCTGGAGTAGATCAAAATATCATCGATAAAAACTATCAAACACTTGTCCAAGTACTTCTCAAATACTCTATTCATTAAATCCATGAAAGCCGCTGGGGCGTTGGTTAATCCAAAGGACATTACCAAGAACTCATAATGCCCATACCTGGTACGGAACGCTGTCTTGGAAATATCTTCGGGTTTAATCTTTAGTTGGTGATATCCAGTTCTCAGGTCAATCTTGGAAAAATAAACAGCATCCTTTAGCTGGTCGAACAGATCAGTCTATTCTAGGTAATGGGTACCTGTTCTTTATGGTTAGCTTGTTCAACTCTCGATAGTCGATGCACAGCCTCATGCTCACATCTTTCTTCTTACCAAATAAAACTGGTGCTCCCCACGGAGATACACTGGGTCTTATCATACCCTTATCCAAGAGTTCCTGCAATTGGATAGCTAATTCCTTCATTTCTAACGGGGCTAACCGGTAAGGTGCTTTTGAAACTGGCGCCGTCCCGGGAGCCAATTTAATAGCAAATTCAATCACTCTATCGGGTGGTAATCCCGGAAGGTCTTGTGGGAATACATCTTCAAATTCGTTAACTACTGGAATATCTTGTAAGTTGGGCACCTCCTTCTGCGTGTCCACCACATAGGCTAGGTAGGCCTCATTTCCTTTTCGTAGCATCCTTCTGGCCTGGGCCATAGTCAAAAATTTCTTCGTCTGCCTCTTTCCTCTAAATATAACTTCTTTCTTCCCTGGGATATTTAACTTAACTTTCTTCCCTTTACAGTCTATCTGAGCATCATTGCTAGATAGCCAGTCCATTCCCAAAATTACATCAAACTCCCCTAATTTAAAAGGGATCAGATCAACACTAAAAGATTGTTCCCCTATGCCTATCTCACAGGCTGGGTGAATCTGGTTAACAGGAATAATTTCATGATTGGCTATTTCTACTTGTAAGGGTTCTATCAAGGGTTCAGCTTTAAGTCTTAATTTACGCGCAAAGTCCCTTGATATAAAAGATTTAGTTGCTCCCGAATCAAATAAAACGTTTGCACTGACTGAATTTAGAGAAAGGGTACCTGCTATCACATCTGAGTCTTTCAGTAGCATCCTGGACTGTCATGTTGAAAGTCCTCGCAGTAGGTGGCTTATTGGAGGCAGCCCTGCTGGCTCCTAAAGCTGCTGGTTTGTTCATTGGGCATTCCCTCTTCCAATGACCCGGGCGTCCACACTGATGACAAGTGGTGGTTGGAATGACGGCAGGGGCTGATGAAGGGCATTTGTGAGAATAGTGACCTTCCCGACCGCACTTAAAGCAGGTTACTGGATTTCCTTTACACTCCCCAGTATGCATCCTTCCACAAGTGTTACAGGCTGACAATGGGGGTCGAGACTGGTTGGAATAGGACATTCTTGACTTCAGGCCGCTCTGGCTCACACTCACGCTCATTGGCCGCTTAAACCCAGTGTTCTTTCCCGGTAGGGACACTGCTCCTCGATTAAATCTAGTTGGGAAGCCCCCTTCCTGTGGAACCTCCACCCATGCTCATATTTTTCCTCTTTATTCCCTTTTTCTCCCTTTCCTTCTGTATCTGTTCACTTCCGGCTTCTACAATCGTTGCCTTTTGCACCAGAGTGGCATAATCCGTAAGCTCAAGGATTGCCACCCTATTCTGAATCCACGGTTTCAGTCCCTGCTGAAACCTTCTAGCTTTCTTTTCCTCGGTGCTCACAAACTCCGGCACAAACCTTGATAACTCAGTAAATTTTGCTTCGTACTCTGCTACAGACAAGTTATTCTGCTTTAGCTCCAAGAACTTGAGCTCCATCTGGTTTTCCATAAACCTCGGGAAATGCTTTCCCAGAAACAACTGACTGAATCTCTCCTAGGTTATAATAGCATCTGTCTCCATGTTTTTCTTGACCTCCCACCAGTAGTTAGCCTCTTCTTTCAGAAGGTAGGTAGCAAATACAATCTTCTGTGCCTCATCGATACTCAGAATCTCAAAGGATTTCTCCATTTCCTTTAACCATGCCCTTGCCTCAACTGGGTCGGCTGATCCGTGGAACTCAGGGGGCTTAAGGGACTTAAAAGCCCTGAAAGAGTTTGCCACAACATTGTTATTTCCTTGAGGGGGTGGGTTGGGTTGACGTTCCAAGTTCTGCCTTAGGAGTTGCATGAACAGGCCCATGGGATCCATGCCTGGGTTTGGTACTGGTTGCTCAACCTCAGTTTCTCCTTCTTCAGCCTCTATCTCAAATCCCTCAACATCATATGTTTCCTCTTCCTCTTCATACAGGGAGTCATCCTGTTCCACATAATCCTCGTCTTCCTCTTCACTGTGTTCCTGGTTCCTATCATCCTGGTTATGGCTTCCCTGGTCCTCAGATCCAGGGTTCGCCCTAGTTCCAATCTTTCCTGGCGGCATGATACTGATAATAAAAAAAAATTATTGGGAAATTCAACGTTAGGTCACAATCAAACACAACATTGTGTCTTGCACAATTTTATAATGGGGAGAATGTATCTCACAATTTTATTATTTTATGACAGTTCTAATAAGAAGTACAGTAATAATAATGATAAAAACAGTGATCTCGTCACTAAGGAACTGACCGAAAGGAAACAAATATATACATAATACGAGAAATACATAGTTTGATCTGGTCAAAAGTACAATAGTGCTACAGCCATCTGTCCCAAAAGTGATACACAAGAGTCTATCTGTCTAGTCAGAAAAAGGGATGCTATATACAAGTCAACTATCCCGGAAAATTGGCTCTTACTAAGGCCTCAGCTAACTAGACAACTAGACTATTCCATCGTCAATCCTGAATCACACACCGAAGTGGGTCAGCTCCCATACCCTTTCCATCGCACGACGGAAGATATAGTCGGCCTGCCGCCTGGAGATCCTACCATGCCTGTCTCCCTGGAGCGATCTGAGCCTCGCTCGGGACGTGAGCTCTATCCCCGTAAGCTCCCTCCTCAAGGATCGGGGTATAGAAGCCCTAGTCTCATAAGCTCGGGTACGCCTACCCGCCCTCTCCGCATCCAACTCCCTCCTGGCCTCATCCAGTCGGGCCTCGGCAACAGCCACTCGGGTCCTCAGTACATCCTGAACATAGCCGTGGGCTAACGAAGACTGCCTGTGGGCAGGGTCAAGAGGCTGGTGAATCCGGAGCCGCTGGGGGTGCCTCCTCAGTCTGCCTAGGCTCGGAAGTATGGGTCTCTGAGCTGTATCATAAGGGATCCAAGATAGTGGTGGAGGGGTAGGAGCTCTGACCACCGGAAGTGTGGGTAAAGGGGTACCAGCATACACTACCATAGGTCCTGACACGCTCCTCAGCTACTGGGACCTCATCCGGGTCCTCCTCATCTGGAATAGCAATGACCTCTGTCTCCTGACTCCTCTGAGGGGTCCTCCTCATCTGAAATAGCAATGACCTCCGTCTCTGACTCCTCTGAGGGGTCCTCCTCATCCTCCTCCATCTCAGGCTCCTCCTGATCCTCAACATCTAGCAGTGCCTCATCATGCTCACGCTCGAACATCTCAGGGTCCTCTATCTCAGGCGCCTACACATTAAACGAGCTAAGTTACTATCATGATACTTATAAGGGTTCCCGTAAGGGTTTTAACTGTCAGCACTACTTTAAGTAGTCCGACCATGAACTTGGCAAGAGTTCTTATTATCTTTGTGAGTTTGTTATTATATCGTCGCATCATCTCTGAGGTGTATAACGCTTAGCTCTGATAACATTTCTGTAACACCCCCAGATCCGGGGTCAGGGATCCGGGTCGTCACGGTCTTTCTTTCCACAATATCACTTCACTTAATTAATAATAATAACCTTATGCTGTGACCCCACACTAACACACACCGACAACCCGTTATAGTCTCAGAGATGAAATTGAAATAAGTACAAGTCCTTGAATCCACAATTAAAAGTTATTACAACCCAAAATGATTACTTGATAAATTTACAGTTAATTGCCATTATCTGCCACAAGTTATAATTATACATAATTGATTCTCAAAAGTAGAATGCCTGATCTATCAATAGATCTACCTCTGCAGCTATAGCAGCTACAACATCAACGGGAAGACGCGGGACGCTTCCCATGCGCTTGCGCTGGGATCTGCTGGAGTCTGGCCATCTTTCCTAACTGTTGTTGTGTGATGAAGAAATAAAGCAAGAGTGAGCCTTACAGCTCGCAAGATAATATATAGTGATAACAATAATACAAGTATCTAAATGGATACTTACTAGAATCTTTTATCATGTGTAAGGTAATTACTTACTGGGTATAAGTTTTAAAAGAAGATGAAGTTACCAATTACTTCGCTACACTTATACCATTTTAGAATCTACTAGAACTACTACTGTTCCAAGTATAATAAGATTCAAGAGGTCATCCCATAGATGAGACCACAAATAAAACTTGAAAATATTTGATCTTTGAAATATTTTGAAAAGAAATGAAGTTACGAGATACTTCATTCAATGGATACACCAATAAAACTGTTTGACCCTGTCAATGCTTCGGCAACCACCCATTAGTAGCCTTTCGATCGAAATGCTACGGGTAGTGTTGCAGAATTATCCAAATGGATGATGAACTCATTACGGGAGTTTGCCGCGCCAGGAAGACCACTTACGATGATCAGTCGTAGTAGTACAACCCCACCATTTTCTACATGTATAGGAGAACCTGTCGGATTTACTTGTCAACCGAACACTGAACTCCTAAGGAATGGACCGCCTTAGCGGAACTTCCAGGCCATTTGGCCAATATAATAAGGCTGGGACCGGCGCTACTCGACCACTTACGCCACTCCTAGTTCAGATGAAATCCATGACTCTGAAACGTAAAGCTCGTCCCCACTTTCCCCAAGTAGAAACTTGTTGATACGGCTCCACCAAGAAGTCGTATCTAGTTGGAAAGGAAAACTCACCGATATTTCCCTAGGCGATGCCTGTTAATGGATTAACTTGTTCCAAGAATTTTACTTCTCGAGTGTTGGGTAAGTAATCAAAAACTCTTTTATCAAGACAACAACCTTGTTGCGAAATATAAAATACACCACAGAGCCGGATCCCTCCGGTTTTGAGCGAGTATTTAAATCCCCTTTTTAAAAGGAAGATCTTAAATATAAAAATGAGTTTTGGGATCCGCTCTAACTTTTGAAATCATTTTAAAGACTTGAAAACACTTTAAAGAGTGTTTGGAATAATGCTGATTTAATAAAGTAAATCAGTCTCAATATAAAGAAATATCTGAATATTATTATTTAAATAATATTCCCATAAAGAGTAATTGAGGTAGAAGTTGGAAAACTTATACTTGAAATGAATAGTAAATAATCAAAGATATACTTATACGAAAGTAATATCTTTATTTGAATATCAAAAGTAAGTTTGATTATCGAACATTATTCTTTAATAAATAAAGAATATTAATAAATAATAAGCGGAGTCATAATACCTCGAATGAATATTATAAATAATATTCATTAAATAAAATAAAGGAGTCATACATCCTCAAATGAATATCCAAGTAATATTCAATAAATAATATAAAGGAGTCATAAGTCCTCGAATGAAATATTCAAGATAATATTCATTAATAAAATAAAGTTATCGAATAAACCTTATTCGATTAATAGTTTTGAAAACTATTACCATATATATATATAATATATATATATAAATCTACTCGGGATCCTCGACTCCCGGTTTTAGAAAATGCTTTCACCTTTGGGTCCCTATACTAAGGGTATATGCAAATTACCGTTATTCTCTAGCATAGGTATTATCAACTGAACCAACAGATATATATGGCAAGAATACGAAACAGGCATGCATATGTACCATATCACATGCTACAATATATCGCAAGAATTTGCTAATATAACCATCATGCATCTATTACAAGATAATGCATATACAAGTGTATACATCACAACAACAGTATAACGGGTAGAAAACTTGCCTGAGCGACTGGGGGTGATAAAAGGCTCGGGACGAGTCTGGTAACCTATAAACAACAAGTAAGTTGGAATTAAACCAAAGTCACTTGTAAATCTATACTTTAACTAACTTATACTCTAACGCTTGTTTTGCGCTTACTGATTCTCTTAAGTCACTCGAGTACCCTCGGCTCCACCATTTTTAATAATTTAACCATTACGAGTTTTAAGGCGATTCCTTCGCTGAGTGTCTTACCAACTGCCTAACACTCTTACCATAATTGTTTCATACACTAATTAACCCTTTTTGGTCTTTAACCTATGTTTCAAAGTAAGGCGAGGGGAAAAGTTTTGTTCGCGAAACGCCGTTACTTAAAACGGTCGTTTCTCCTAAACCGTACATCGGAATCAAAGCGAACTACATATCAAAACGAAGCTCGTAACATGAACTATCTAAACATGGCAATGGTCATAATCTAGCAGGGAGTTCTCGGGTCCAAATGTTATGAACAAAAGCAGTCTAAAGTAAATCGGACATTACGACGGCTATGTTTACGCGATTTCTCAAATTTAAACCAATTCAAAACAACCACAATTCAACCCCAATTCACAATCCAATCAAAACTCCATCCATATTACTTTACAACAGCCCCAAATCAACTCATTATAATCAATTTACTTAATCCTAAAACTTGAATTTAAACTATACTACACTTCTTTAATCAAATCATAAGATTTCAACATTCCAATCTCCACTATTCCAACCCAAACTCTTAAACAAACAAGTTTCAAGCTACTCTTTACTCTAACAACCAAAATCAACCTAATATACAAATTAAAGCTAGGGTTTGGAGATGATATACCTTCCTTGAAGTGGTGTGAGTAGCTAGGAAGCCTTAGGAAGCCTTGAGGAGTCTTAGGAAAGCTTGGATCTTAAAGGAAAAGCAAGAAAAATCAAGTTAAAAACCTTGAAATCACTATTCATTATCTTCTTCATTGATTTATTGGAGAAGATAGAGAATGAATGGGATGCTTAAACTCATAATATAGCCATATCTATGCATAAGGAACACTAGGGAATTATCTTACCAATTTAGGAGGCTTGGATCTTGGATTTTGAAAATTCTTTCCTTTGAAATTGTAAAAAGCCGAGAGCAAGCTTTTGTTGAAGAGAAATAGATTTCTTTTGTTTTGATGAAATGATTTGTTTGGCTTGGTGGATGTAATTTTGTTTTTGTTTTGGTTAATTACCTTTTTAGCCTTAACTTTGTGCTGGTTCTACTTCAACCACATCTTCCTTCCTTCCCATGTCATGCTTATGTCATGCTATGATGTCATCTTCCCCTCCTTGTCCTCTTCTCATTGGTTGGGTGAAATCATCCTCTCTAATCCCTTTGATTAACTTCCTAATTGTTTGCCTAATGACCACTGATCTGTTATACGGTTCGCTTAACTTTCGTTTTCGTTTATCGTTTGAGGGATCATACCCGGGATCTTATTACTTAGGTTCCATTAACCTTTCTCAATATATTATATTCCTTTTATGATCCTCTCTTATAATCCTTTAATTTAAATCCTTTTTATCCTGTTACCTTATACTCAATTCTTTCCGTATCTAATGGATTTCGGGAAAAATCAAAGTGTTCGGTATTGGATTCTGACGATCTTTACATACACTTATATACCATGTAGAGTACTAATAAAATCTCAGAATATCCATAACAGAACCCCTACATAGTGTGGCATGAAAAGTTTTCTCATTCAGCTAAAACACTATTCATAAGGGTTACAAAAAGTTGAAAATTTTGGGGTTATTACAAGGACTACAAGATGGAGATTACCATGAAAGCCTCAAATTTGACAATGATGGTTAGTGATAACAGTGATGATGAAAGTGATCAAGAAATAGTATCAAAGGATAATGTAGAAAAATCTACTACCAATGAAGCACAAAATTCAACATCTGTCGAGTTGCAAAATGCTTCATCCGTCGGGAGACAATTTGCTTTATCCATTGGGAGACAACCAGCTTCATCCGTCGTTACTCAAAATTCACCATCCGTCGGGTCATCAAAAGAAGCTGAGAGTCAGAATAGATCACTTACAGAAAGTTCCCCTTTCTCAAATTAAAGATCCATAAACTCAGGGGGAGTTACTAATAATCAAAACTCAATCACACATCAAGACAACAATGAGGCCTCTTCATCTAGAGCTAATCTACCTCAACAAAGGAAATGGACAAAGGATCACCCCTTTGAGCTCATCATTGGTGATGTATCTTCTAGAGTTCAAACAAGGATGGCAACTCAAGAAGAATGTCTATATAGCAGCTTCCTCTCCAAGGAAGAACCAAAGAAGGTAGAAGAAGCTGTGTTGGAGCCTGATTGGATTTTAGCTATGCAGGAGGAGCTAAACCAATTTGAAAGGAACAAAGTATGGAAGCTGGTGCCCAAGCCTAAAGGAAAGAGTCCAATAGACACCAAATGGGTATTCAGAAATAAGTGGATGAAAATGGCATAGTAGTCAGGAACAAAGCTAGATTGGTTGTTAAGGGATACTGTCAACAAGAAGGAATAGATTTTGATGAAACCTTTACTCCTGTTGCAAGACTTGAAGCCATCAGAATCTTCTTAGCCTATGCAGCTCATGCCAATTTCAAGGTCTATCAAATGGATGTCAAAAGTGCCTTTCTGAATGGAGATTTGGAGGAGGAAGTCTATGTCAGTCAGCCTCCTGGTTTTGAAGATCCAAATTTTCCAGAATATGTCTACTATCTTTTAAAAGCACTTTATGGATTGAAGCAGCACCTAGAGCCTGGTATGACACTTTGTCAAAGTTTCTCATAGAAAATCATTTCACAAGAGGTACTGTTGATAAAACTTTATTCTTTAGAAATGTTAATGCTCTAGTATACTTGTTCAAATTTATGTAGATGGCATTATTTTTTGCTCTACAGATGAGAAACTTTGCAAAAAGTTTGCCAAATTGATGCAAAGTAAGTATGAAATGAGCATGATGGGAGAAACTAACTTACTTTTTTAGTTTGCAAGTTAAGGCAAGTTAGTGATGGAATATCCATTAGTCAAAATAAATACATTTATGATCTTTTAAAGAAGTTTGATCTAATGGATTGCACATTTGCAAAAACTCCCATGACCACTGCAACTAAGCTTGAATTAAACACTACTAAAAGTCTGTGGATATTTCAAGTTATAGGGGCATGGTTGGCTCACTTCTGTACTTAATAGCTAGTAGGCCAGATATAATGTTTGCTACATGTCTTTGTGTTAGATATATTGAGATGTCATGTCTAATGTGTTTCATGTTTAGTTTTCAGATCTTAACAACAGGAAATATCAGTACTTACTGAAATCAGCACTTACTGGAAGTCAGAACTTAAGGATACCAGTACTTAAATTATCAGGAGATAATTATCAGAAGATGGATATCAGGAACTTAAGTGCGGGAGGACGGACAGGTTAAGGAAAGGCTGATTGAAAGGAAAGAAGATCAAGACTAAATAAAGAAGAGATATGCATGGAGAAGATTTCTATGGAAAATAGAAGACTTGGAAAAGAAGATATCTAATCGATATATTTTAGGATACAGAATCATATTCAATATCAATTAGAGATTATCTTGTAACTGTGTAGTATATAAACACAGACATAGGGTTTACACTATATGTGTTATCATAATGGAAGTTATTATTTATTGTAACCCTAGCAGCTCTCGTGATAATTTGTTCATCACTGAGAGAGGACAGTCCCATATTGTAACAGAGTTTATTGTGTTGAATAAAATCTGTTTTTTGTTACTTGTGTTCTTATATTCGATTTGATTGTGATAAACATTGTATTCAACCCCCTTCTACAGTGTGTGTGACCTAACAAGTGGTATCAGAGCAGATCTGTTAACACACAAACAGTTTAAGATCCAAAAACAATCATGTCTGAAGAAGAACAAACTCCAACCAAGCCCACCAAAACTGAAGAACCTCCAAAGACTCAAATCCACAGTCGATATGAGACTATTAGAGTTCCCATTACTGAAACCATCTGAATATCCCATATGGAATGTGAGGATGTCTATGTTTCTAGAAGCTACTGATCCAGAATACCTTGACAGAATCAATGAAGGACCACACAAGCCAACCAAACTCTCTGTTATAGTTGCAGGTGAACCAGCAAAGTCTGTACCAAAGGAGAATACTGATTACCACTGCTGAAGATATCTCATCAATTGATAAGGATGCTAAGGTACGACACTTGCTGCATAGTGCCATTGATAATGTAATGTCAAACAGGGTAATCAACTGCAAGACTGCAAATGAGATATGGGATGCCTTGGAGATAAGATGCCAGGGAACTGATTCAATTAAGAAAACAGGAAGGACTATACTCACTCAAGAGTATGAACACTTTGACTCAAAGCCCGATGAGTCATTAACTGGTTTATATGACAGATTTATCAAACTCTTGAATGATTTGTCACTAGTTGATAATGAATATGATCTTGAAGATTCAAATCTTAAATTCCTTTTAGCTCTTCTTGAATGTTGGGATTTCAAGGCCACCACTATAAGAGACAACTATGCTCTTGAAGAAACAACTCTTGATGAAATTTATGGGATGCTCAAGACTCATGAACTTGAGATGGAACAAAAAGCAAGAGGAATGGAAGAAAGTCAAGGACAGTTTATCTTAAGGCTGAGGAGGAATCCCCCAAAGCAGATGCCTCAAGGAAAGGCAAGGGAAAAGTTCTCATCACAAAGTCTGATACTGAATCATCAAGTTCTGATACTGATGATGACTCAGAAACTGAAAGCTTACCTGAGATGGATCCTGATGAAGAGATGATGAAGCTGTGTGCTCTTATGGTGAAAGGAATCACAAGGATTGCATATAGGAAATTCAGAAAGGGAAAGAACTATTCCAGGAAAGGTGCAAGTTGTGATAAGAAGAGTTTCAGAAAATCTGAAGGCAAAGGAGGAAAATCTGACAGAGGAGAATACACAAATGTCAAATGCTACAACTGTGGTGAGAAAGTCCATATATCTCCTGATTGCAAGAAAGTGAGGAGTGACACTTAGGCAAGGCTCTTGTCACAAGAAGAAAAGCTGGACAGACACTTCCTATGCCTTGATGGTAAATGCTGATAGCAGTTTTGAATGTTGCTGAGTAAAGGTACCTCAAACTACTTATGCCCTTCATACTGATGATATTAATGAGTTGAGAAGATACCTTAAAACCTTGTTCATTAGTTATAGAGATCAAACTTTAACATGTAAAAGATTAAACTTCTGAAAATCTTGCTTATAAAAAGAGGAATGATTATTTAGAAAAAGAGTTAGTCATTGTTCCATCAAACTCAGAAAGACGGAGATGATGCTTTCTATGTTAGGGATGAAGTACTTAAATGAATGAATCTCTAAAAACTGAGTTAGAAAAGGAAAAGAGAGATTATCAGGACTTGGACTAACTCTGGTAAAGCAACTCAGGATATTCTTAGTAGTGGAAACTGGGAAGAGGGCTTAGGTTATGGAGATGATAAGAATGATAAGGGAACTGTAGAGATTGAGCCTATAGTTGTTAAAAAAAAAGCCAAAGGTAAATCCTGTTCAGTTTGTAGCTGTAAAGTCTGATATTAATAAATCATAAGTTAAAGAGAAATTAACTTCTGACAAACCAAAACAGGGTAAGCCAACTGGAAGTAAACATAGGCTTAATGACAAAGAAGCAGCTTAAGCATAAGCTGGAAATATGTTAAGAATGTAAACAAGGTAAAAGCCACCTAGAAAAAATAGGAATGGAAAGGAAGGTGTAAACAAAAGTAACAATTATAAGCCTGTTCCTAATGATCCTAGAAAAACATGTCATAACTGTGGAAATTCTAACCATCTGGCTTCTTTTTGCAGGAAAATAAGAATATAAACTCCTTACCTTCAAAGTCAGGAGTTTAAGAGTCAGTCTGTAGATATAGGCCACCAAAATCCTTGTTTTCATTGTGGTAGTTTATGGCAATCCATTTATACTTGTAATGAATATCATAGTTTGTACTATGATTATTATCAAATAAAATCTTCTTTAAAGAAAGTTAGCATTGTTCCTTATAGTGTAAGTTCTGATGCAAAGTCTGATAGTGTAAATGCTGATAAGAAAATGTTAACATAAACTCTGATGCTAATATCCGCTGCAAATGTTAAAAAACTTAATAAGGCCAAAGGATCCAAGAAAGTCTGGGTCCTTAAAAAACTAATCATTAGTGGTCTTTGTGATTGCAGGGCAACAGGAAAAACATCCTAGTTCTGGACAGTGGATGTTCAGGATATATGACTGGAAATAAAGGCCCTGCTACCAGACTTTATGGAGAAAGCTGGACCAAGTGGTTTCTTATGGAGATGGCAACATGGGAAAAACTTTGGGATATGGACAATATCAATCTGGGGAATGTCATCATTGAAAAGGTAGCTCTGGGTTCTCAGGACTTAAACATAATTCTGCTCAGTGTTAGTCAAATCTGTGACAGAGGTTATCATGTGGATTTCTTTAAAGAATACTGTGAAGTTGTAAGCAAATCTACAGGGAAAAGTTGTTCTAAAAGGATACAGGCATGGTAACATTTATGAAGCCAAGCTTTCAACAAATACTGATGGTTCTGCAATCTGTCTGTTAAGTAGACCATCAATTGAAGAAAGCTAGAATTGGCACAAGAAACTCTCTCATTTAAATTTCAACAATATAAAGACTAGTCAAGAAAGATCTGTGAGAGGTTTGCCAAAATCAATATTTGCTCCTGATGGTCTTTGTGTTCCTGTCAAAAGGAAAAACAAAGAAAATCTTCATTCAAGAGCAAGACTGAATCTTCAATTCTTGAAGCTTTATCACCTACTACATGTTGATCTATTTGGTCCAGTGAATGTCATGTCTACTTATAAAGAAGACATATGCTATGGTCATAGTGGATGAGTTCACCAGATACACATGGGTGTATTTTCTTGCACACAAAAGTGAAACTGCATCTATTTTGATTTGATCATGTCAACAACTGGATAAATTGGTCCAAAGATTCTGTGAAGATTGAAAGAAGTGATAATGGCACTGAGTTCAGAGAATTTGATCATGGAAGAGTTCTGCAAAGACCATGGAATAAAGCAGAAATTTTCTGCTCCTGGAACTCCACATCAAAATGGAGTTGGTGAACGAAGAATAGAACTCTTATTGAAGCTGCCACGAACTATGCTTGATGAAGCAAAGTTGCCAACCTACTTTTGGGCTGAAGCTGTACAGACTTGCTTGTTTTACTCTGAATGCAACACTCATTAACAAGCATGGAAAAACAACATATGAGATGGTGAAGAAAAAGAAGCCAAATCTGAAGTATTTTCATGTATTTGGATGCAAGTGTTTTGTTCTTAAGACTCATCCTGAACACTATCCAAATTTGATCTAAAAGTTGATGAAGGAATTTTTGTTGGATATCCACTTTCCACAAAAGCCTTCAGTCTACAATTTAAGAACAAGGGTTGTCATGGAATCTATCAATGTTCTTTTGATGATAAGAAGATTACATGACTTGAAGATTTCAATGATCATAATCAGTTGAGATTTGAGAATGAAGTTTTAAATTCTGATACTGTAAATCCTAACAGTCTAAATCCTGACAGTCTAAATTGATACTGCAAACTCTGATGGATTAAACTCTGATGTTATTGAAACTGTGGTGACTACCAAAGGAAGATGCACCTGTGCAGGGGAGCATACTGAAGATATAACCACATCTCAAGAAGCATCAAACCTACAACTGCTCTTCAAGTTCTGATTCATCAAGTTCTAATAATTCTGGAAACTCAAATTCTGAAGGACAACTCAGAGAGCATAATTTCAGGGGGAGCATCAGAAAATGTTGATGAAGACAGCATGGATCATGGGGGAGCATCCAGTTCTAGAGAAAATCTTCCATCTGCAAGGAAGTGGACTAAAGCACATACACCTGACTTAATTATTGGAAATCCTGATGCAGGTGTCAAAACTAGAATAGCTACATCAAATGAATGTCTTTATCACTCTTTTCTCTCTCAGACTGAACCAAAGAAAGTGGAAGAAGCTCTTCAAGATGCTGATTGGGTGCAAGCAATGCAGGAAGAGTTAAATGAATTTGAAAAAATAAAGTCTGGACCCTAGTGCCAAGACAAAGAACAGATCTGTTGTTGGTACAAAGTGGGTGTTCAGAAACAAAACTGATAGTGATGGCATAATTACAAGGAATAAAGCAAGGCTGGTTGCAAAAGGATATTCTCAACAGGAGGGAATTGATTATGATGAAACATTTGCACCAGTTGCTAGATTGAAGCCATAAGGATATTTTTGGCTTATGCTGCTCACAAAAAGTTACAGTCTTTCAAATGGATGTGAAAAGTGCTTTTCTCAATGGAGAACTGGAAGAGGAAGTATATGTTGAACAACCTCCAGGTTTTGTAGATTCAAAATTTCCTAATCATGTCTACAGACTTGACAAAGCACTTTATGGCCTTAAGCAAGCTCAAGAGCATGGTATGAGACACTAGCTCAGTTTTCTGGAAAGTGGATTTAACAGAGGGACTATTGACAAAACATTGTTTTATCTCAACCATGGAAAGGACTTACTTTTGGTGCAGATTATGTTGATGATATCATTTTTGGTTCTACAAATGACAGACTTTTAAAAAGTTTGCCAAGCTGATGCAGTCAAGATATCAAATGAGTAATGGGAGAACTCAGCTATTTTCTGGGCCTTCAAGTCAAGCAGAATGAAGAAGGAACTTTTATTTGTCAATCTAAGTACCAGAAATTTGTTGAAGAAATTTGGAATGCAAGATTGTTCAAGTGCATCCACTCCTATGGCCACTGCAACAAAATTGGATAAGGATACTGGTACATCAGTAGATATTACTGATTACAGAGGTATGATTGGCTCATTACTCTATCTAACTGCAAGTAGACCTGATATCATGTATGCTACCTGTCTTTGTGCAAGATTTCAAGCAGATCCAAGAGAACCTCACTTAACAGCGTGAAAAGAATTTTCAAGTACCTTAAGGGTACAGCTGACTGGGATTGTGGTATCCTAGAGAATCAGACTTTAAGCTAATAGGTTACTCAGATGCAGATTTTGTAGGATGCAAAATTGACAGGAAAAGCACAAGTGGAAGCTGCCAATTTCTTGGAGGCAGATTAGTTTCTTGGTTTAGCAAGAAACAGAAGTCAATTTCCACATCAACTGCAGAAGCAGAATACATTGCTGCAGGAAGCTGTTGTGCACAGATTCTTTGGATGAAGAATCAGTTACTGGATTATGGGTTAGAATTTTCTAAAATTCCTATTTACTGTGATAATCAAAGTGCTATTGCTATGACAGGTAATCCAGTTCAACACTCAATGACAAAGCACATCAGCATTAGGTACCACTTCATAAGGGAACATGTGGATAAGGTACAGTGGAATTGCATTTTGTTAACAGATCAACAACTAGCAGATATCTTCACAAAACCACTGTGTGAAGCTACTTTTACAAGATTGGTAAATGAACTTGGAATGGTTTCAGGTTCTTTCTCTAAATCTGCTTAGTTTATGTTCTGATACATCAGACTTTATGATCAGTATTTACATATATTACTATCTTTGTGTATTCTGTGCTTAAATTGAAATTTGCTTAAGTGCTGATTGTTGTCTGATGTGAATTTCTAAACTCTGATAGTGATATGCATGTTTCTGTGACTATTCAATCCAATGAGGATAACTGTGATAGATGACCTAGTAGTCTTTAATATACTAAAGATCCCATGTATGAAGTAATTGTTTATGTGGAAATCTTTTAACACAAGCAAATTCTGATATTGAGCTTAGTTAAAGTTTACTTTGTGTATCTTGTTACTAAGTCAAAAACTAGAATAGTGCTTCTTATCTGTTAAGTTCTGAGTTGGTAAATCTGATGGATGTACTAAGTGCTGATAAGCCTCACTTATCAAAAGAAAAAGAAAAGAAAAATAAAAATCAGGTACTCCTTTGAGATCTAGAGTAAAAATGTGGAAGGGAAGACCCAAGTGCATTGCTGGTATTAAGTTATATGCATTAGAAAAGCAAAATAAAATTTTCTTGGTGACTTTTCACATTCTCTATTACTGGAGAAATACTCTGATAATAGCATAAATTCTGATAAGCAGTCGACTACTTACACTGAGAAGCCACTGTAAAATGGAATTTCAAAAGATGCATAAAATGAGCAAAAACAGTTGAGGTGGACTCATGCATGAACTCATTCTATAGTAGACTTCGAATAATGACAGATTTTGAGCAAAGTTCTTAGTTATGCCTTATTTCTAAGATGTACTGAAGTGAATCAGACTTTAATCTTTATCTGATATTTAGCTTACTGCACACACATACACTCCATATGAATGATGACAATTACTGTGGTGATAAATGTTATTTTAGATGAACAGTTTAAGTGTCAGTTGCATAAATTCTGAGGACAAGTTCTGATGGAATTCTGATGATTAAGTTCTGATGAACCATATCAGTACTTGTGTGAAGAATTACAGGAATAAAACATTCACTTTTCGAGTTAAGGAGCCATGTTCTGATGACTGTTAAGTTATGATATAAGTCTAAGTTCTGATATTAAATCCTGATTCTTTACTTGACTTATTTGTGGTTAAATCTGAAATAGTCATATTTAAAATCAGAATATGTTGGGTGAGATATAAACAGTCAAAATAATTTGGGTTAGTGGTACTCGTATATGCACAGTAATTTTTACTTGTTTCGTGTGCTCATTAACTCCTGTTTTAAGCTTCTAATGGCTGTCATAATTACTCATCGGTCTAGGGAGACGAGGCTTTACTTCTCTTCATTTCACATTCCCTGCATCCCGTGGTCTTCCCTTGTCTATATAACTGACCGATAATCCTTCAGTAAAAACCAATTTTTTTCAAACAATGACTCAGTTTGGTTGGTTTTACTGCTATGGCTCAGACAAGGTGACTATTTGGAACAATGGAGTTCCAACTCGTTATCCTATCAACAACATTCCTTCTAATCTGGATTCAATTTCCAGAAATCATTAAAAATGATTTGTTGACTGTTCAAAGAGATCTTCATCTTGTTCTCTTCGTCAGCAGGAGAGAATCATTCGTCTTGCTATTCTTTTTATTGAAGATAGGAAGAAGAATTAATTGCTATCCTCCTGTTTCTCCACTGTCAGCTTTGTCTTTTAGACTAGGACTAAGGCTGTTGATGTTAGGGATTCTAGACTAGGGCAATCTTGTAATTTTCTGCATGTAATTTAAGTTTCATGAAATGTATTCATTTGATATATTAATGAAATTTTACTTTATTGCAAGATTTGTCTCTGAGTCGTTTATATTCTGATGACCCTTTACATTCTGATAATAATCAAGTTTCTGCTCACGTGGTAGTGTTTATTTGCTTGGTTTATTTTTGGTTATTCTTAAATGGGATTATTTTATCAGAATAATTGTTTAAATGGGATTACTTGGTTAGTGGGACGTTTTTCTCCTTGAAAAACTGCATGTGATAAGTAATGATTACTGAATACCCGTGCCCATTAATTATTTTTTACTGCTGCATGCCTGACAGGTGTCCAAAGACCTTTCATATTCGTCTCAACGGTTATCTTTTACCATGTTAAGTAAAAGAGAGAAAAGATTGTCAAATCTTTTATTCACTTTTATACTCTATCTCTATCTTGTTACTCTTATACTCTCACTATTTTCTGACGATTTATCACACAGGCATTTTCTCGAACACCTTTCAGACACTCAAATTTTTCACTGATTTCTCAATGGCACCTAAAGATATTATCTTCAATGGAGCAAAGTTTGTTCCTTAACTATGCTGCCATTCTTTCCACGCAAGAAGCTCCGTCAGAACTTCACTTTGTTCAGGACTTCTTAGCTAATAGTGAAATCAGATACGCTTTGACTCAACCATCAAGTTTTTCTGGATCACAAGTGCTGACATTCTGGAGAACAGGGGTTTATGATGATGGTGGTAAGCGTGGATCTCCTAGTATTGTCTTTACAACAAATGAGGAGGATTATGTTGTTACTCCGATAGTGGTTCGCAGGGCTCTCCATTTACCAGAAAATGTTCAATTTAGTGTGCTGTTGAGGAACCACTGCTTCAGGAAATGATGGTTGATTTGGGCATGAAGAAAGTTTAGCAAAAATGGGTCAACTCAAACGTGCACACATGTGCCGAGAATGGAGCTTTTTCTTTGACTGCATCAAAAATTTGGTAACAAATGTACAAATTTTGATGCTATTCCAATCTTGTCTCAACAAATTGGGTATGCTCTCTCCATCAGTCTCATTTTGATTTTGCTAGAACTGTGTTATGCTTTATTGGTGACAGAATGAAAGAGGATAGGAATATTGTCTATTTTGCTAGATTCTGTCAATTAATTTATAGTCACTGTACAGAAGATGAACCTATCTTAGCCAGTGACCTGTTAGAATCCTTTAAGATAGCCAAAAGGGCTTTTACTGATTTACTAAATGCTGATAACAAAAAGGCAATTTTGAGACCTCTTAGAATTCCCTTAGTTGTCAAACAAGCCCTGGTAAATGCTGATGCTGCCAAATACTCTGTAATTTATCCTGATGTAACACAACCACAACCATCAGAACCTACTTCTATCCCTCCTCAAACACATACATCAGAATTGCTCATTATCCATCAGCACATACTACAGTGCACCTTCTTCTGCTAGAGCAACAACATCAAGATCTAAGAAAGTTTCACAGCAGAAAAGAAGGAGGATCATCTTGAGAGATAATCAGATGATGAGGTACAGGTTCAACCTACAGAACCTGTTGTTCCAGCAGCTGAGAAAGTTTTCTCAGAAAGATACAGAGACTGGGAGTTCTAGGTCCCTGAAAAGCCTAGAACAATTCATTCTGATGATGCAGTCCTACAGTCTTTTCAAAAGCAAAAAGATTTAAAACATTAGCAAAAAGGCCTGCAGATTCGTAAAGGAATGGAAGCAGCAGCTAAGGAAGGGGGTCAGGAATCTCTGATCTCACAAGACCCTATTGAAGCTCACAATTCTCCAAGTCTGATCCAGACCTTCATGCAACTCATCACTCTCCACTTCATGAGCCAGAAACAACTCATATTCCCACACCTCCAGTATCTCCAGTACATGCTGATAACCAGGGGCCAAGTGATGAAATTGACATCCATAACTTGGAAGTGCCTCAGGTTTTGCATCTGGAAGCTCCACCAACTACACAACTTTCTCTCACACTCTCCAGCCACTCCATGCTAAATTCTGAATCATGGAGATGGATCTCCAATTGCTTCTCATACAGTCATTTATCAAAGATGATGATAGTGAAGATTCTGTTGCACTGTCTGCTGTAAACTCTGATGAAGATGATGTTACTGTAGATGCTGATGCAGCTGGTCCTTCTGGACATGCTCCTCCACCACCAGCTGCTAAGGTTGCTTTTATCGAGAAGTTTGTAGAAAGGGCTCCTCCAGTTCCTTGGAGTGAGACTCAAAGAGGGAAAGAGTGGATCAAAGACTGGAATAATGTTGAATTTGTCCCTAATGCAGCTGTTCTTTCTGAACATCTGACAAAGGCTGTGAGATGTTTGCCAATGATGATTTCAAGACACATCTTAGAGTTACACACTGAGTACAAGGCACCTTCAAGGTCAACACTCAGCAACTCACGACCAGCTGGACAAAATTCGAAATAAATTGCAAGAGGAGGAGAGAGAATCAAAGTAGAGAAGCAGAAGTTTTTCAAGCCTAACTTTGATTTAGCAAATATTGAAAAGTCTCAAGACAAGCAGCAAGCTCAAATTTCTGATCTTTTACAAAATCAAGCTGCTCAACAAGTTCAGCTTAATGAACTTCAAAATTCTGTGGAATTGCTTGTCTCCCTGCTTCTTCCTGATGATGCCAAAAAGGGGGAGAAAGTAATTAAGTCCAAATGCAAGTCTACTAAATCACAGAAAGAAAAAGATGATGAAAATGAAGATCAGGGAAACTCTGAAAAGGGTGGAGGTCAAAGAAAAAGCAAAGGCTCTTCATTACAGAAAGACAGAACTACAAGTCAAAGGCTAAGTTCTGATGCTGGCAAGAAATCAAGCTCAGGTAAACAAGTTCTAGTCAATCCTGAAGATCTTGATGAAGAGATCTCAAAGAAGCTGTTTCTTAAAGAAAATCAGGGATGGATCTTGAAATGCTGGAAGAAGAAGAAGCTAGACTGAAAGTAATTGATAAGTCACAATCTAAGTCTAAAGCTTCTGCAACAGCAAAGAAACCTCCACAGGCTAAAGGCATTGTGATTAAAGAAAGAACAAGTGCTGAGGCATCTAAAGCCAAATCACAAGTGGAGTATGATCCAAAGTTTAAGGGCAAAGGTAAAGTTGATGAACCTGTAAGGGTTTACATGCCAACTATGGATGAACAAATAGATGCTGATGAAGATACTGATCTGATTTTGAAGAACAAGAAAGATTCTCAAACAACCTCTGATAGAGCTCAAGTTGTTCAAAGTCAGAAGTTAGTAAATTCAGATGCTACAAGGAAGCAAGCAACCTCTGACACAGCTCAAGTTAGCTTGACATCAGGAGATAAGGGAATAACCTCTGACATTGCTCATGTTAAACCTTAACTACTTACCGGATTCACCCAAGCTAAACAATCTGCTCAAACTCTGAAGAGTACATCAAGAGGTTTTCAGAGTAGATTGCTTCTAGGAAAGGAGGCAAGAGATAAAACTGGTTTGGGAAATGCTGATGAAAGAAGAGTAAGCAACACAACTCTAGATCCTACATCTCTGTCTGAACCAGGAATAGGCACAACTCCTGAAAGATTGGATCAATTGGAGTCTGTACAGATGGTTTACCACTCTACTGAAAGAACATGTTATGTTATATTTCATGACAGATGGGAGGGTATTCCAGATTAGGCAGGATGCTATTAACTTGAAGTACTATGAAGAATTGGAACATGTGCTATATTTGCTTCAAGTAAAGAACAAAGTCTACAATGATGCTGCCAAATTCTTAAGGTCTAATATTGAGAGACAGAAGAAACTTTACAGGATAAAGTCTGACAGCTCATACTATCCTAAGTACAGAGCTCATGATGGAAAAATTGTTGAAATGAAGCCTAACACTGCAAAGATTGTTACTACCTTTCTGGGTTATAGGGTTGTTGAATTCAACAAGAATAGACAAAGCCTATTATATCAGACTTAATGAGGATATAAGAAAGGCAAAGATCAATGATCTCAGAGTGCTATCTTTCAGATAAGTGAAGATACAGCTGAGCTAAAAGAAGCCAAAAGGAGGATGTTGAATGAACTTGCATATTCTGAGAGATGTTTTGAAGAATTATCTCAGGACAACTCCTGATATTAAAGAGATCACATAATGAAGCCAAGTCAGGGACTACAACTGCTAAATTCTGAAGAACATACAGGCTAAAGCTGATATCAGACTTTAAGGATGGTAAAAGCTACAAGTACTGTAAGTTGTAGTTTCTTAGTCAAATTCTCATGTGCATTTGTACTTAATGTTTTTGATATCAAATATTATTGAACTTGTATATTATGCTAATTTACAAGTTGGGGGAGATTGTTAGATATATTTGAGATGTCATGTCTAATGTGTTTCATGTTTAGTTTTCAGATCTTAACAAACAGGAAATATCAGTACTTACTGAAATCAGCACTTACTGGAAGTCAGAACTTAAGGATATCAGTACTTAAATTATCAGGAGATAATTATCAGAAGATGGATATCAGAACTTAAGTGCGGGAGGACGAACAGTTAAGGAAAGGCTGATTGAAAGGAAAGAAGATCAAGACTAAATAAAGAAGAGATATGCATGGAGAAGATTTCTATGGAAAATAGAAGACTTGGAAAAGAAGATATCTAATCGATATATTTAGGATACAGAATCATATTCAATATCAATTAGAGATTATCTTGTAACTGTGTAGTATATAAACACAGACATAGGGTTTACACTATATGTGTTATCATAATCAAAGTTATTATTTATTGTAACCCTAGCAGCTCTCGTGATAATTTGTTCATCACTGAGGAGGACAGTTCCGTATTGTAACAGAGTTTATTGTGTTGAATAAAATCTATTTTCTGTTACTTGTGTTCTATGTTCAATTTGATTGTGATAAACACTGTATTCAACCCCCTTCTACAGTGTGTGTGACCTAACACTTTGTGCCAGATTTCAGGCTGATCCTAGAGAATCTCACTTAGTAGCTATTAAGAGAATTTTTAGATATCTCACGGGAACACCAAAACTTGGCATTTGGTACCCTAGAGATTCTGGTTTTGATCTAACTGGTTATTCAGATGCAAATTATGCAGGATGTAGAATTGATAGAAAAAGTACAACAGGAACCTGTCAATTTCTAGGAAACAAGCTTGTGTCCTGGTTCAGTAAAAAGCAAAATTCAGTTTCTACTTCTACAGGTGAAGCTGAATATATTACTGTTGGTAGTTACTGTGCAGAGATTTTGTGGATAAAAAACCAATTGCTAGACTATGGTCTGCAAGTGGAAAGAATTCCTATTTTCTGTGATAACACAAGTGCAATTGCCATCACTGAAAATCCAGTAAAGCATTCAAGAATAAAGCACATAGACATCAAGTACCACTTCATAAGGGAACATGTAATGAATGGTACTGTGGAACCATTTTGTTCCAAGTGAAAACCAGCTTGCAGACATATTTACCAAGCCACTGGATGAATCCACCTTTTCAAGGTTGGTAAGTGAGTTAGGTATGCTTAATTACTCTTGAATCTGTACAGTAATTTGCAAGTTGTAATGTAGCCAGAAATTTAATTGATTTTTCAGTCTTGGATAAAATTTTGGCTAAGTCAAAATTTACATCTCGACGGATGATCATTATCCATCGAGTTTGTTCATCCGTCGGTATACAATTTGTTAATAAGATCAATTATTTTTCTGGAATATTTTATGTCTCGACGGATAATTGATTTATCCTCATCCGTCAAATTGTCTTATTCTTAGCCGTTGATTCTCTGAACATTATCCATCGAGTATACTTACAGTTTGTAAGCATAACACGACGCATATTTGATGAAATTTTACATTTTATTTTTAAACGGCTATTTTGGGCAATTCTTATTGGTTACTTTATTTTACTTTATTATTTTGACAGTTATTTTGAGATAGTATAAAAGCATAATTCATTTTCATTGCTTTTCTTTTATCATTCTCAAATCTGCTCTAACTTCTTCTTTCTCAAAAGCAATTATCTTCTCTCTCTCTACAATTTTCACTCTAACAATGCACCGTTCGTCAAAGATCAAGTCTCAAACTGGATTTATCTATGAGAAGAACAACTTCACGACTTTAGTGAACAAGGGGATTCAGCAGTCTGGCGACTACCACAAAATGATGGATTTTGTGAAGAACTGCAAACTCAACTATGCCATGCTGGAATCACCCACCATTTACTGTGAGGTTGTTGAAGAAATATGGACGACTGCA